>NW_028145545.1:492500-605000 GCF_977016875.1 Pavona decussata
ACATACATAGATACATACATACATACATACATACATACATACATACATACATACATACATACATACATACATACATACATACATACATACATACATACATACATACATACATACTTTATTGTTACCTCCCCAATGGGGCTTTTCAGGAACAATTATTTAAATACTTAAGTTACTAATAACTACACAATTAATTGCTATTTGACTGTTTGATTGTTATTTGACTGTCATTTTACAGTTGTCAGTACCAGCGCAGGATGGGAAAATGTCATAAACTTTTTTCCGTGCGATTTTTTTTCTGTAGAGATGAACCATAGCTGCGTTTGGTAAAGATAATAAAAAATTACCCCTATAACTTTTCAGTCTTGTCGAGTAGGCTCTCCGTCAACGCTGAATATGAAGTTTGATACTCTATAAAGTCACCACAACATGAAGGGCTTACTTTAAGGCTGGTTTCCATATGATCGCGGGTCGCAGATCGTAGATCGCGATAAGGTCTGCGATCGTCTGCGATCATATGGAAACTACTTCTGCGATCGTCTGTGATCCTGCGATCGCGATAAAAGACGATCGCAGAAGATAGAACCATGTTCTATCTAAAGGCTGGTTTCCATATGATCGCAGACGATCGCAGACCTTATTGTGATCTGCGATCTGCGATCCGCGATCATATGGAAACCAGCCTTTAGTCGGAAGGCTTTCCCGTCAAAGGCGCAATTAATGCAGCGCTTTCCATCTGCTAGCTTTAGCCACCCAGTTCACATTTGCAAACCTCTAGGGGGCGTTTACGCAATTTCAAGAACACCTTTTGGCAAATATATTGGTAAATTGTTCATAAGTATTAAAACACTATGAGGTTCACATTCTCATCAAAAATTTCCGCAACATTTTTGCATTGACAAGTTTCATTTCACTGGAAACCTCTTACGAGAACAAGAAAATCAAACGGAAGATGTTCAGCGGAAACCATTGCAGCCAAACTGGGATTTATGGAACAAATTCATGATTGGAAAGGTTTGCCGCGAAAAAAGTGGTTGGACAATTTTCAAGTTTGTCAGATGTTTACACGCTTTGTGTGTAAAAGAGCCATGAGAAGACCCTTGTTCTAGCACTAACCAAAAGAGGCCTTTAGATTCTAGGACGATTACGAGTACAACTACGAGTTTTTCCAGTCACGGAAAAAGGGTGCGCGTGAGTGAGCCATTGTCATTTTGTCGGAAAAACGAGATATCCGTCGCTATTTTTTTTTCGAGTTTTTGTGAGAACTTCGTAGTGGCGAAAACGAGTCTTCAAAACGTAGGTGATCTCGATCATCTTTTTGGAAGTACAAAAGGGCTTAGCTATCTTCATTTAAAAAGAAAGTCGTCCAGTTTGACACTCACAAAGAGTAAAATGAAGCTTTCTGGAATATTTCTCTTCTTAGTACGTCGCTAATTTTGTCTCGTATTCGCAGATACAAGAATCTAAAGGCCTCTAATGGTGACAAGAGTTTACGTGATTGTGGCTTTGCTGCGGTCAGTCTTGGACAAAAGAGAAATTAACGGCAACTTTATTCCAGTCAAAGCTACGTAACGGCAATGCGTGACAGCAGAAGATGGAGTGGTCATGACTATATATATATATATATAAAAAAAAAAACAAAAAAAAACGCCTACACTAGAAGCAAAACTGAACGAAAACCAAATATGATTTACATACTGACCGGCCAGCTCGACGATAGTTGAAGAGAATAGTAAAATAAAACTAAATAAATGCGTATGCCCCGAAGTCCAGGAATTGTAATCGATTCAAATTGGGGAATGGCGAGTGCTCTCACCACTGCGCCATCCTTTCTCTCTGCGACTGCGCACGATCCTTTTTGTCTGTACAAAGGAACGCGGGCTCTGGGAAAAAGACTCGAGAAAATAGTAGTGTAAGGTCTCTTACTTGCCGTAGCCCGGCACGAGAGTTAAAATTTTTTTTCTTATTGTTGTGTAATCAATGCAAATATTTTTCATCGCATTTTAGTTTAGCTTTTTGGAATTTAGTTTAAATATGCGCATTTTTCTTAATAGTTTATTGTTTAGTTCGTAACTTCGTTAGGCCTATTCTTTTCGTTTCAAATTAGTATAAAAGTTTTGTGCTCCGCCCTTGTAAGCAGTTGTTGTTTATCCGGAGTTGCCATACAGATCTTGTTAGTAGTTATATTTTCGCTTGTGAATTTTTGGTTTGATTTCTTGTTCGATTGTTGTACGTTCACTTTTTTCTGTTCGCGTTTATTAATTCTGTATTTTTCTTTCGATACATTTGTTCTAGTGAATCGCGTTAAAGTATTAAAGTGCAAATTTCAGACGTACTTGGAGTGTCCATTACACTTGCTGTCAGTTTATAGATGTAGTTAGTTTTTTTTTGCCCCACACACTCCTGATTCTCCTCTTGGACGCAGGCGGTTGGTTGTTGAAGGTTCATTATGCAATTGTCAGACTGCCCATCCCGGGAATAGTGAAACTCAGCGAATGGGCCGCTCCAACACTCGCCATAAAGCTGTAGCCCAAACACGTTGTAACCTTTCTGACGGGCTTTCTGAGCGCATCGACAGGCAAGACTGAAAAGAAAATTAGAAAAAAGAAGAAAAAAGAATGAGCGGACGACTAAAGATTGAAGAAAGATTGACGAATGGATGAACGGATGAATATATAATGTTCCAAGTGGTTGCTCCTAATATTTTCTGCTTGCTCTATACTTCCTCTTCCTCGAGTTCCAGTAACTTGGATCTGTGGCTTATAATCCCTCATTACTCCCCCTTCTCACCCCTCTCTCCGTTCGTTCGATTCCGCCCTCGAGTCCACGTTGTCTTAATCTCTCCCTTAATACATCATTACCACTTCTTTAAACAATATTTCCTTAATACAATAAATCTGGCAATATTCCACACAGTAAGAAGTCTCTATAAGATAGAAATGAATGGATGAAAGAAAGACAGAAAGAAAGAAAGAAAGAAAGGAAGAATGAAGGAAGGAAGGAAGGAAGGAAGGAAGGAAGGAACGAACGAACGAATGAATGAATGAATGAATGAATGAATGAATGAATGAATGAATGAATGAATGAATGAATGAATGAATGAATGAATGAATGAATGAATGAAAAAATGAATGAATGAATGAATGGACGGATGAATGGATGAATGACATGCATAGTAGTCGCTTTCTTTCCAAGATCTACGACTGCTATGCAGACTAATAATGGGTGGATAATGACAGCCCACTCGGATCCTTTTTAGTGCATGTTTTGGGCGCCTTGAAAAGGCCATTATGTATGTAACAGCAAAGCATGTTCAGGATCGCACCTGTGTATGGACTCCGTCCACTTGTGCCTGTTCAGTCGATAACCCTTTTCATGGTACTTGCTATATCTGTCCGTGTCATTCAAGAGCATTTCAGGAAGCGGTCGTGAAGGTTTTATCTTGTCTTTAAAGCAGCCGATCTTCGTCCAGGCTCGTTGGCATGTTGCAAACTTGTTTTGACCTGGATTTGTTGACAGAAAAAGGAAATTTTGAGAAAAAAATTCACAAATTAGGAGAGTGTATTGGCTTGAAGCTGTAAGGTGTACACCTCTAAAAAAACGAAAGCAGGAGAGGATAAAAACAACATGGCGGAGAACCGTGGAATCCGAAATGAGACAGAAGACGTTACGTGAAGTGAACATGGGAAGGTATAAATAATCGAGAGAGAAGACAGGAGATGGTTGCGGCTTTTTGGCTCACCAGGAGAAAGGTTAGTGAGTGGGTGACTCCAGAAACCTATTTTTATAAAACATATACCGGTATAGTGCTTTAAAACATTTCATTATTTTTCAAGCCACTACAAGGTTCATTTCCCTTGAGTAGCGCTGCTATTCGCCTCGCGGGAGTGATATCGAGGAATGATGTGCCAACTCAGCTGCTTTTCATCTACATCAATAACTTGCATGGAAGATTCATGTCAGGGCAGTTCACAAGTGTTATAAAAAAAAAAAAAACCAGGACATACAAATTCTCTGTGCGTACAGAGTTGTCACAGTGTGTGTTACGTTGGATGTTCGATGTTGTCAGTTTGGAAGTTAGCTGTGGGTTTGAATTTTGCTATCACACCCAAACTTATCAATTTTGAATACTAAACTGCTATACAAGATCTTGAATTATTAAAGCTGATCATTGTGTTGTTAAATTGTGTTTTTAGATGGTGTAACTCCTCCCTGAACACCACTTTTGCTCACAAATTTCAAGGTTTATTTGACATATTAAAAGGCAAGATTTCAGTTAAGCCCCGCACAAATTATGTATACATTTTGCGACAAACTCTGTTCATGCTCGTTCTTTGTGTAAGAGGGTTAGTATGACATTGATGTATGTATAATTAATGTAAGGGCTGTGCCGAAATCTTTCCCAATAAAAAACCCTATAATTTTAGTAGAGATAAAACAGCTCGAACGCGCTTTACTAATCCTTGATTATTACTAGTTCCATTTCCATTTATATATTTAAAAAGTCAATCAATTGTCAGTTTTAAGTTTCCCTGAACGTACACAATGAAAAAGAAATAAGCGATTTTCTGTATTAAGTTAGTTCTCAAATTAGTGTATTAAGCTTATAAGAAGACATACTTGGTATCATATCAAGCAGTCGCTAATAAAGTATAGCATCTGCCTTCTATGCATTAAACGAAGATTCCCAATGAAATGTTTCGAAACAGGACGTTCCGCGTCCGTTGTTAAATTTGACCCAATTTTTTTTTCCGATATCCACTTTGTTTTATAAAATTTACGGTTAAAATAAGTTTAAAAATATGTTGTTCTCGTGTGAAATTGGCCAATCTATGAATAACAAGGCAGATCGAGTAACAAATACCAAGATTTATTTGCTGTTTATGCAACCTTAAACGCCAAAGTAAAATATTCAAGTTCACCTCGTTGTTTTTGTTGGTGTCGATTCCATGGCCCGCTATTGGGAGCTATATGCACATATTACAATGCAAATTTTTTTCAACTTTAAATTCCAAAAACGCAAAGTAAAGGACGAACGGACCGTGAAAGGAAATGTCTTAACTTGTTCACGTCAGGTACTAAAAAAAGCCAAAAGTTTTATAAAAAGGAAAATAACATTTCCAGTTATTGCTCCATTAACCATATTTTTACCACGCCCTTGATACTAAATGAGTCGTAACAGTAGTTACAATTGTTCAGTCCTTTCTATTCACTGCATACAGCTCCATGAAAATTTAGGTGAAAGTTCATGTCACACCATGGGCAACAGAAAATATGCAGTTCAAGTAAATTAAGTTCAATTTCTCTCATATAAAGTCAAATTAAACTCACAGTGAAGTAATGTGTCTTTTCTCGTCGTTTTTACTCCTTTCATTTCGTAAACAAACAGTCTTTTCAGTCTCTCACGAAAGTGATTTTAATGTCTTGGTAACCAATCGTTTTCTTCGGAGGCAAGGCGCGGCGGCTACGGCGGCTAAGCGCTTGATGTTATCCCCCAAAAATCGACTGGCCAAATAAAATACATTGTTTTGCAAATTTGTTCACAGCTGGTAAGATCAACAAACTCCTTCCATCCCTTGTTGACTCTCCCCACACAGGGAAGAAGTCGAAAACTTAAACAGTCTGATGAAATATTGCTTTAATTATTCGATTTTGAAATAGCACACCTACGACTCGAATGATATATTTGGGATTTTAAATATGCTTAGTTTATTGGATTGCTGTAGGCCTAACCGTAAATGGAAATCAATGACAGATGTCAATTTCGGCTCCATCGGATAGCTTTAACGTTGGATGAATTTGTTGCTTAATGAGATAGATATCTGTGTGGCAACAATCGCTACTCAAAAGAAAACAGATCGAACACTTAAAACAGCTTTCAAGTGCTTAACTTGAAACCTAAAGGAAAGTTAGTTTGTCGCTCCAAGGCACAGGGTTCGAAACAAGCAACGAAATATTCATTCCGTGTGAAAACAGCCTCCAACTAACCACATAGTTCGAACTCAACTCTTGGCAGCTCTTGACCAACTTGTTTCCAGTTTTCTCGCTTCTGAACTCCGTCCCATATTCCTTAGTTACCAGACTTGTAGCGCCTTTTTAGGCCCGCAGGAGCGGGCACCCTTTGCTTCCTTGGGCCTAATAATAGTAGTAGTTGATGGGTGTTTTAATTTAAGCATGATTTAAAATATAACAACCTACCTTGTGCAAGCCAAGTATGCAAGATTATAACAAGTGAAAGTAGCAGAATCTTCATGTTGCATGACAGCCTTAAAGAAAAGGAGTTTCTTGTTAAAGTATTTATCGCATAATATCCTTTCTGTTAACATCAGTTTGTCGGGCTGCATTACAAAAGGCTGAACAAAACAAGTCTTTACTTTTAGATAAAGTAGACGACTAACTAAAAATACTTGACTTTAGTACGAGCTATCGTTGATTCGTTGCTGACTTAAGGCGTTTCTTAAATATCTCGAACAAACCAACCAAAAAAATACATACTATATATTATACAAATCAATACAAAATAAATTTATTCTTCGTTTGTTGTCTTTTCCGTAGCTTTTTATCTACCCTCAGAATGCCCTTTTTCTCGCGATGGTTTGATTAAAAACAACACAGAAAAATATGGCCTGTGTAGCAGGCGCATGACAAATATAGGCACGCGACCCAGGCGCGCGGGAGAGGGAGACACGCGAGGGTAAAAGAAGGGAAGAATAAAATGCATGCAAGGAACGCCTGCCCGAGAGGCCTACCAAATTCTTTCCCCACCCCCTATCCAATTATTTGAAAAATTAAATCGCCTGTGTGAAAGAAATCAGCATATCATAGGCCTACGCGTAAGTCGTTTGTCAATTTACTGCATTCTACCGGGCAACAATCTATGTTTTTGCTTATTCTGCATGTTCCAACGTTTACAGAGATAGTCTAAACGTTTCTATAGCATATTCGTTCGTCGAGAAATAAGATTTTAAAAGTTTTGTTTTTTGGAGCCACAAAAAACATTTTTGCGCACGATTATTTATTAAATATGAAATATGTGATAGTAAATTTAAACACGAAAAAGGTTTGAACGTTGAGATATTGTCAGAAACAACCAAATGCTATTTTTCCTGTATTTTCCTTTTCTTCACGTTTATATAGAAACCAGAATCACTTCTGTGGGAGCATCATTTACAGAGCTTTGAATTTTCAAATATTTTCACCCGAGCCGTCAAATTGCACCCATGAAAGAAATTTGGATATGGTACTCCGCAAAGTCGCAAGCGCTTTTTCAAAGAAATGTATTATCGTGGGTAAGAATCAATACGTTTGTCTTATTCTTCTTGTCTCTAGCTTTACAAAGACAGTTTAATCGCTTCTATAGCGGCTAGCCTGGAGAAAATAATTTTTAAAAGTTCTATTTTCCAGCCGCGAAGTTATTTTCTACCGCACAGAATTTCACGAGCCTGAAAACAACGCGCAGAAGTTTTGAACGTTCAAATATTATCAGGAACAGCCAAATGTTATTTTAAGAGGCTACAATTATTTCTGTAGCAGCAATATTTGCAGATTTAGAAATTTTAGGGATTGGATTGTTCTTTGAAATATTTATATGTCGGTGAAACATGGCTCATGCCCGAATATGATCGCACATTAACAAAGGGTATGGCTCGTTTAGCGCTTGAGCCAGATCAATCTTTGGTGCTTGGAAGTAAAAAACGCCGAGTGATCAGATGCTTGCAAGTGTTCCCAAAGACCATCAAGATATGTCAGTTAAATCAAATGTTAAGATCAAAAATTCGCAAGAAGACCATTTCCAGCTTGACTTAGCCGTTTTACAGCCTTTGGGATCATTCCGGTCACACTATACATATATCAGCTTAAATTCCGACTTGTCGTGAAACATTTTTACCTTATTGTCAGTGAATGCGCTTCGCTGGGTGTGACTTTAACTACGGCCGTTTCCTGTCGTCGAGTTCTTCAGCGTTTCGAAATTTCTTCGGTAGTAATATAAACTGTATGAGTTGTGGCGTAATATCTGACTTTCGCCACAAACAGCACACTTTTCGTTGACTGAGATCGTCACGGCAACAATAAATAGAGGATTATTTTTTGTAGAAGTTGAGGGATTTTTAGAGGCCCCCGATAAATAAAAAAAATATACTATTTGCCATGTTAAAATAGAAACTAACAACAAAAGAAGAAAGGTTTTAGCCACCAAATTATCTTATTTTAGTCTCCTAGTGCGGGCAATGATAATTTTTTGACAGTTACTTATCGTATGAATCATCAATACATGAAATTTTTGAAAAATATATTTTCACACGTAATAAGGTATTGAAAAAGTTGATTTTGTTAGAAGGTCGTTTTAATTTCGATAAATAAAATTATATCCTACTCCTTTAAAAAAGCACATATTTATACATCTTTTAGAATCTAGTTGAAGGCTAACATTTGCAAGAATCTGCTCCGCCGGGACCATATTGATTCATTTGCATAAGGCAACAGGAATGTGAAGGAGAAACTAAGTATTTTGACAATTTACATTTTTCTTCATATGACTGTACATTTTTTCGATTCTCCTTCCCTTCCTATGAAGTTAGGCTAAAGTTGTAGCCGAACATTGGTTTTTAAGAGTAAACGAATTATGTACCGATTATTATCAATTACAGTTCAAAGATGAATAATTAATTTCTTTTGTTTTGTTCCCCTAAGATTGGTAGTAAAGCTAGAATTCTAACATATCGAAATTGGTCCTGATTGCTTTGTTAAAAGTTGTCCGCGCGATATTACACGGTAACAACTTTAAATTAACAATGTTGCGCTAAAAATCGTTTCCTGTAACGGCAACTGAACAATGCGTGAGCAGATTTCTAAAGGAGATTTTTAGTTGGTCAGCAAGTTTGGGATCACGAGATGATTTCATGATAACACGTAGCTCAATTTTGAGGGTGCCCGAAGTAAACGCGAATTCTTGTCCTAAGTAACAACTGACTTACCAAATGAATTTTATTAGAGATGATAGCTATATAAAATTACTTTTTCCTTTGTTTGCAACTAACTTAAATTATAGTTAGGGCATTGGATTGTTCTTTCTCAAACTCATTAATAATTCATCAAGAGAAAACAAAGAAAATCACTGCCGTGACCGTGGTTTAGATATGTGTCCCTAATTACTATAAAATTTTGCCAACTTTAGCCTTGAATTTCTCCAAGAATTATTGATCATTTGAGAAGCCATATCAGACACTCGAAAGTGTGTTTCATAAGATATCCAAACACCTCGAAGTCGTTTAAAAAAACTCGGCTGCGCCTCGTTTTTTCAACCTATCTCTCAGTGTTTGGATATCTGATGAAACACACCTTCTCGTGTTTCGTATATTACTTGAAACATTTAGATGTTGATGAAACATGTTTCATGCTCGAATATGATCGCGCAGTAACAAAGGGTATGGCTCGTTTAGCGCTTGAGCCAGATCAATCTTTTGTGCTTGGACGTGAAAAACGCCGAGTGACCGCATGCTTGCAAGTGTTCCCAAAGACCATCAAGATATGCTTTAAATCAAATAAAAGGTTCAAAATGGGCAAGAAGACCATCTACAGCATTTGGCATCATTCCGGTCACACTATACATATATCAGCTTAAATTCCGACTTATCGCGAACATTTTTAAGCTTACCTTTTTGTCAGTGAATGCGCTTCGTTTGGGTATAACCTTTATTACGGCCTTTTTCTGTCGACGACTTCTTCAGCGTTTCGAAGTTTCTTCGGTAGTGATATAAACTGTATGATTTGTGGCAAGAAAAAAGGAATTATTGTTGTCGAAGTTCTGGAATTCTTAGAGGACCCGATAAATAAAAAAAATAAAAATTTTATTTACCATGTTCGAAATAAACTAACAACAAAACGAAAATGGTTTTAGTAACAACATGATATTATTTTAGTCTTTTAGTATGGGCAATGATAATTTTTTTTACAATTACTTATTGACGAATCATCAATACATGAAATTTTTGAAAAGTATATTTTTACACGTAATAAATAATGAAAACGTTGTTCTTGTAAGAAATTCGTTTTAATTTCGGTACATAAAACTATATCCTCCTCCTTAAAGAAAGCACATATTTATACACCTTTTAAAATCTAGTTAGATGTTAACATTAGCAAGAATCTGCTCCGCCGAGACCATTATGATTCATTTGCAACAGGAATGTGAAGGAGAAACTAAGTAATTTGAAAATTGACAATTGTTTAGTCTTCGTATCAGACTGTATATTTTTTCGATTATTCGTCACTTCCTATGAAATAAGGCTAAAGTTGTAGCCAAACACTTGTTTTAAGAGTAAATGAATTATATACCGATTATTAGCAAATATGGTATAAAGATGAATAATTAATTTCTTTTGTTTTGGTCCCGTATGGTTGGTAATAAAGCTAGAATTCTATTAGATCGAAATTGGTCCTGATTGCTACGTTAAAAATTATCCGCGGGTTAGTACACGGAAATAACTTTTAATTAACAATGCTGCGTTAAAAATCTTCTCCTGTAAAATCACCTGAACGATGCGTGAGCACATTTGAAAAGGAAATTTTTAGTTGGTCAGCAAGATTGGTATCACTTGATGATTTCATGATAACAATTTGCTCATTTTTAAGGGTCCCCGAAGTAAACGCGAATTCTCGTCCTAAGTAACAACTGACTTACCAAATGAACTTTTTTGAGGTGATAGCTATATAAAATTATTTTCTCCTGTTAATAACCTTCAAAGATTGTTCTCATTTGTTTTATTCTCACATCAATAATTATTTAATATCAATGTTTGTTTGCAAGTAACTTAAATTAGGGCATTGGATTGTTCTTTTAAATATTTATATTAGATGTCGATAAAACATGGTTCATGCCCGAATATGATCGTAAAGTAACAAGGGGTATGGCTCGTTTAGCACTTGAGCCAGATCAATCTTTGGTGCTTGGAAGTAAAATACGCCGAGTGATCACATGCTTGCAAGTGTTCCCAAAAACCAACAAGATATGTTTTAAATCAAATAGAAGGTTCAAAATGGACAAGAAAGACCATTTTTAGCCTGACCTAGCCGTTTTACAGCATTCGGCATTATTCTGGTCACACTATACATATATTAGCTTAAATTCCGACTTATTGCGAACATTTTCATAGCTTACCTTTTTGTCAGTGAATGCGCTTCGCTGGGTATAACTTTTATTACCGCAGTTTGCTGTCGTCGACCTCTTCAGCGTTTCGAAGTTTCTTCGGTAGTGATATAAACTGTATGAGTTGTGGCGTAATATCTGACTTTCACCACAAACAGCATACTTTCCGATGACTTAGATCGTCACGGCAACAATAAAAAAGGATTGATTTTTGTGGAAGTTTTGAAATTCTTAGGGGCCCCCGATCAATAAAAAAATAAAATTTTTATTTGCCATGTTCAAATTAAATAAACTAACAACAAAACGAAAATGGTTTTAGTAACAACATGATAGTATTTTAGTCGTCTAGTACACGCAATAATAATTTTTTTTACAGTTACTTATCTTATGAATCATCAATACATGAAATTTTTGAAAAATATATTTTACTCGTAATAAATAATGGAAAAGTTGTTCTTATTAGAAATTCGTTTTAATTTCGGTACATAAAATATCTTCCTTCTTGAAGAAAGCCAAATTTTCACACCTTTTAAAATCTAGTTAGAGGTTAACATTAGCAAGAATCTTCTCCGCCGAGACTATGTTGATTCATTTGCAACAGGAATGTGAAGGAGAAACTAAGTATTTTGAAAATTTACAATTGTCTTCGTATGACTGTACTTTTTTTTCGATTCTTCGTCACTTCCTATAAAGGAAGGCCAAAGTTGTAGCCAAACATTTGTTTTAAGAGTAAATGAATTATATACCGATTATTAGCAATTATGGTATAAAGATGAATAATTAACTTCTTGTGTTTTGTTCCCGTAATGCTGGTAGTAAAGCTAGAATTCTAGTATATCGAAATTGGTCATGATTGCTACGTTAAAAATTTTCCGCGGGTTATCACAGTGAAACAACGTTAATTAACAATGTTGCGTTAAAAATCGTCTCCTGTAACTTCACCTGAACAATGCGTGAGCACATTTGAAAAGGAAATTTTTAGTTGGTCGGCAAGATTAGTATCACGAGATGACTTCGTGATAACACGTTGCTCAATTTTAAGGGTGCCCGAAGTAAACGCGAATTCTCGTCCTAAGTAACAACTTCCTTACCAAATGAATTTTTTGACGTGATAGCTATATAAAATTATTTTCTTCCGTTAATAACCTTGAAAGATTGTTCTCACTTTGTTTTATTCTCACATCAATAATTATTTAATATCAATGGTTGTTTGCAAGTTACTTAAATTAGGGCATTGGATTGTTCTTTGAAATATTCAGATGTCCGTGAAACATGGTTCATGCTCGAATATTATCGTAAAGTAACAAAGGGTATGGCTCGTTTAGCGCTTGAGCCAGATCAATCTTTGGTGCTTCGAAGTAATAAACGCCGAGTGACCACGTGCTTGCAAGTGTTCTTAAAGACCAACAAGATATGTTCTAAATCAAATGAAAAGTTCAAAATGGACGAGAAGACCATTTCTTGCCTGACTTAGCCGTTTTACAGCATTCGGCATTATTCTGGTGACACTATACATATATTACCTTAAATGTTTACTTATCGCGAACATGTTTATAGCTTACCTTTTTGTCAGTGAATGCGCTTCGCAGTGTATAACTTTTATTGCGGCCGTTTCCTGTCGTCGAGTTCTTCAGCGTTTCGAAGTTTCTTCGGTAGCGATATAAAGTGTATGAGTTGTGGCGTAATATCTGACTATCGCCACAAACAGCATACTTTTCGTTGACAGAGATCGTCACGGCAACAACTTTAGCACGGATTAATTCTGTTTTCAAATTTAAACGCGGTCTTAATTATTTGATATACATCATTCAGTCAGGTTTAGTTCTGCAGTTTTTTCAACACTTTGAAAGAAACGAAGTGGCCCTCAGGGATAGCGCCCGCGTGGTTTTTATCGTAGTGTTTGTGTACTGAAGTTGACGTGCTGTTATGGTCATCCACGCGTGCATGCAGATGCCCGCACGTATTACCTACATAGCTACCTGTATCACACAGGTTACATTGTAATTGGTACACTACGCACTGTTGGTTAACCAGCTGTAGTTTGGTCTCACGTTCTTGGAGATCCTGGCAAAATTTCCGACTGGTCTTTCAACTGAGTGTTAGCAATATTGCCCGAATGAAACTTTTGGATGCAGGGGACCAAACGACGAAAAATAAACTGTTCTGAATACGTTCCGTTGCCGGATCTCTTGCAGTAGAAATGCACTTGCCAGACTTCACTTTACATGTAAATATACCAAACTGATTGCAGGGCTGACACAACGGCAATAAACAAGCTCTTTGCCGTAATGTCAGCCCTGCAATCAGTTTGGTTTATTTAACCGAATCCTAGCCCTTAAAGGGTATGACTACCCGAGTCACGTCATTTTCCGCCATTTCTACCGAAGCCCTCGCTGACTGCTGGTCAGCAACCCTCGAGATGACAAAGATATTAATGGTGGAGTGGATAAGGTGTTGGTGGTACTTCAGAAATGAGAATAAACCCTTCAAACGCTCATATTCCTCCGAAAAATAAGCCCATGACGAGGACAAACGGTATGCGTGATCAAGAATAGCTGTTAATATGCTATGTTTGTACCGGTTGTCGATGTGACCCTGGTAGTGGAGAAGTAAACAAGTATTGGTAGGCTTCACATAAAACGTAGTTGGGGCGCTTGGTGCAGGAGTTGGGTGCCGAGAAAGGGGAGCATTCAATCCCTTTCAATCTCCATGGTGAAGCTGACAGTGGGGTGGGCATTGTTGAGGGTGTTTAGGAAGTCCCGTAGCTGTAGTTATGTCGGGCATTACGGTGAGAGTATTGTCAAGTGAACATATCTGCGGTAATAAGCAGGTAACTTGCCATCCAGCTCTAATCCAAATCGACGTAGTGGCTATGGGGTCCTCCCTCGGGCCCTGCTAGTTAATGTGTTTATGTCATCATTGGACTGAGGAAAAACTAGTTTTTAGTTTCAGGTTTCAGTCTTGGAGCAAACATGTGTTCTAGGTTTATTATCAGACGAACTTTCAATTAAATCCAAATACAGCTTCTCAGATTTCAGATAATAAATGTCCTTAACGGTGCCTCTGTCAGAATACGACCCTACATAGAACTACAAATAGTTTCCTTTCCTTTTTCATGTTCTGCCCCCTTCCCCCACCACTAGATAAATTTTCATGTTGATTCTTGCATGCGCATTTAAACAGCACGTGCAGTGGTCTTCCTTCACGTTCAAACATAAGGTACCAAATATGTGTGGTTATTCTTAACTACTGATTGGCTTTAGTTTCTAATCCATATTCATAACGAACTTGTGAGCAGTTCGTGGACTTGTGAGTCTTCCGTTCGAAAGACTGGCTTAACCCAGTGACGGTCACCAAGAAAGAAGCAAAATTATCAAATACGGAGGCATAAAGCAAGGAAAGAAGTCTGTATAATAACTGAAGGTGAGCTACGATTTGCAAGTATTACTTTAAGTTACTTTGTTTATAACGCTATAAACAACAAATATATTGCATAGCTGACCGACTGAGCTCGTGCGCTGGCTTCACTGCCGTATTTAAGCGTCAACTGAAACTCAACGGAGGCTTTTGCCTTGTTAATTAAATCAGCGTCTTCACCGTTATGCTTGTGTGTTTTCTAATTGAATTGAGAGAAGCTGCAGAGACTCTGCTGTCTTGGAAAAGCAACTCATTTGAACAAGCATAAGCATATTTGTGTTTCTAAATAAATTAGCAGTTTTTAAGACAAGCTGTTTGTAGCGATAACTGGAGGTCAATTCAATTCAATTCAATTCACTTCAATTCAATTCCTGCGCACATTGAATTAAAACAAACGCAATGGCTTATTCAAAAACCAGTTAAATAATCATCGTTGAAGGCTTCTTATTATTCGGCACGAAGTGTAATAACAAGGGTTCAGATTATTGATTGCTATTCGATCAGAGTAAACGCTTTAGTAAATTGACTACATACACCTTACCACAAATATCAAACCAGAAATCTACACTAATAAAACTAATCTTACTATTGAATGCTAGAACATTTAAAATTAGAATTTTGGCAGTTTTCTGATCATGAATTATAATTGTAATTCCAGGGCGTTTAATTTCTCATCAAATTGCCAATTGGATGTGGAAATGCCAGAACGGAATCCAGGAGATCAAGCTGGAATCAGTAGGAAGAAACACAGTGAGGGTAAAAACATTGAAATTGTATTATTTGTTTTTTACAATGGAGACGAATAATTTATAGACTGCTCTAACAATTTAAATAGTCGGAATGGTCTTTAAACCACTGGATACACAAACTTTCAGTTGCATTTTATACTAGATATTTTGACTGTTTATGTTGTACTCTCAGTGTAGTTTATTGTGGTACTTTTATCATAGTCAGTATTGACTGTTGGTAATGATGAGGATGATGCCAATGTTTCAAAGCGGGCTTTAAATTTTCTACAGAATCATTAATTGAAAATTTGAAATTTCAGGTCGAGCCTATTGCAGAAAACTCTGAAAATTACAAATTGAAAAGAGACGAAAGAATACCAGGGATCAACAGGCTGGAATAACTGAATACAGATAAAATACCGGAAAAGTAAGAATGTTCTTTCTCTTTAACAATAATTGGAGTTAAACCAGGCTGTATACAATACCCGCTAATTTTCTTGACGAGCTGGGATGGAATTCCGATTTTTTAAAAGACGTGTTTAATGAAGAAGGAAGATGGTGGATTAAGGGGAACCTACAGGAGCTCAGATCAAAAGGGCCGGAGGACTTCTTGTTTCTTTTGTTTCATAAAATTCTACTGTACAGCCCCCGTTCCCACTTCACAATAGAAAACTCCCACAGCACAAACTCAGCCAAAACGCTAAAAATCTTCAATGTTTACTCAAGTTTGGGCTTATAGGAGATAATTTCACAGTTTTTCAATGACCATGAAATTCAGAATCCGGGTAGTACGTTAATAAATCGTGGCCCTGAAAAAATTTGAGGGAAAAAAAACCACGAATTTTTAAGAAAATACTTTTTTGTGAGAAGGACTCAGAAACGCTGACAAGCGTCAACAAATAGCTAAAACTATCATTTTTATATGCTTGCATTGCTCAAAATCCCGCGCATTTACAAGGCCCTAAAGCTTTTTGCTGACTTGCAAGGACCCATCTGTAATAAAGATCCCCAAAATAAAAGAATAAATCTCGTAGTTTTCTAGATATAATCGTGTAAAGTTTGCTTATCATTTTTACATAAATTATGACCTAAATTTGGAAAGCGCTAAATTTCTCAAATTGGGTCTTTGCGATTTTGTTGAAACTCTGTTCAGCGCAAAGCACTAATGCGCACTATGTGTAGCCGAGAGATTTTTACGAAAAAAATCCGGCAACAGCAGAATTTCGACTCAGACCTCAAAGAGGCGTGGCACTATAACCACGAGACATTTACACCGATCGCCAAATTTTTTTTGCTATATTGTAGATTGATCTATATGTTATCCATTCTATGTGTTACACTTACAATAAAAGTAAAGGTGGGGATACCAGAGAGCTTCAAAGTAGGGTGGTACCGCCAAAAAATAACTGGGTCGAGTCACCTTAAAGAAGCTAAAATAAGTCAGTTTTTAAAATGGTAGATTGCGCTGAATTTCATTTGATTCCGGTTAGACTTGAATTGATTATGTTTTGAATCGATTAATGAAATAGACGGATGATCAGGGATAAGTGAGTGATGTTGGCCGCTAATTTTAGAAAAAAAATGACAGTGAAAAAGTGAAAAAGGTATCGAATCTTTTGCGAACCTTGGCTTACAACCGCACAAAAGTGAAATTTCATCACCTGTAGCTGCTTAATAAATATATTTTGTTTGGAATTCGCGCGTTTCTGGTAATAATAATGATGATGTTGACGGCAAAGCACCGTTTTATCCCCGAAGGAAAATACGCTGTATTTTTCACCCAAATTGGCCGTTGCCCAATATTTTAGCCAAAACTGAAGCAACTTTAACTGTGCGACTCTTTCTCTGTGGTAAATAATCGCTCAATATATGTATCGAAACAGCGCTCTTCAGTAGTTTTCAAAAAGCAAGTCACCGCGGCTTCGTAACAGTGCTCGATGACGTCTTGTAGTTTATTTTCTACGAAATTAGCACCAGAAACAGTCTCGCATTTAAACAGTGGTGATTTTATTTCCTTGTTTTGGATTAAGATTGTCCTTCACAAAAAGAAGGCATTGAAGAATTCAAGAAAATCTGGTTCACCCCAGATAATAGGCTCTGTTCTCATTCTGGTTGCTTGGCATTTTGTAGTCTGATACCACACAATTTAACTTTAAATCTTGGATTCGTGATGGACTTGAAATTCGAACAAAAATAAGAAAAACCAACGAGCTAAGATGTAGTTTTGAAACAGATTTTTGTTTCCACCTTCATTAAGCCTGGAGCAATTCAGCAATTTTAAGGTAATTTTGT
Organism: Pavona decussata; assembly: GCF_977016875.1. Classification (NCBI taxonomy): domain Eukaryota; kingdom Metazoa; phylum Cnidaria; class Anthozoa; order Scleractinia; family Agariciidae; genus Pavona; species Pavona decussata. The sequence continues at coordinate 510,081 of NW_028145545.1, forward strand.
ACATCAAATTCTAAACTATCATTTGGGCAAAAAAGGTTCCAGTTTCATCACATTATAATCCAGATCATAAGCAAGTGATCACAGTCTTAATGTTAGTCTTAATGAATAGAATCGGTTACCATAACAACAAAAACAACAACAGCAAAGGGAGTCGACAAAGGGAGCAATATTTCGCTTCAGACATTTTTAATGAATTAATCTTACCAAATACTTCGTCTGAGAAACCTGGTCCCCTTGGACTTTCAGAAAATTGACAGAATTAATTTTGGCAAGAGTAGAGTGTAGCATTTTTTTTTTTTTGACAAAGAATAACGGAGTTAATGGTTTTGAATTTTTTGAAAATGCAAATATGATGTCCTCCATTTCAGTGACTATAGATTTTTAAAATAACTGTCAGAAAATAATGGCTAATTTATTTGGCAAGATTTCGACAAAGAGCGAGATAGTGATGTCATATTGAGGAATACGACACTTATTTTTCAAATTATGGCGATTTTTAATCTGAAATAGTGACCCAAAAACGTATCCATTTAACTTGCCGTCAATTTACTGTCAATTTTTTAAAGTTCATACGAATACGGCGAAACTGTTTGTATATTATTGAACTTTCGTTTGTTTTTTTTTTTTTTTCGTTCAGGCCAGTAGAACTTTGTTTTGGATATATAAATGAGAGAGTTGTCTGGAATTTCGTCTTACAATTTACACTATAGGTCACTGTAGTGCGATCACACAGCGAAATAGTGCAACGAGCTGATGCGGGCAAAATTTGTAATAGTTAACGAATTCTCTAGACTTCTTAACTGATTTGATTGAAATTTTTTTCAGTTTTAGTCGCGAACAGATTTTAGTTGAGAAAATCAACAGTAGTATCGTTAAACGTGGATGCAGTCAGAGCACCTGTTGTAACCCCGTCGGTTCAATTTTATTAGTGTTCAAAGCATGAAGAAGGCTTGACATCTTACGATTTTAAAGTTTGCCCAAAGATCCTCACGCCAATTCAGTGCTCGCAATTGGTTTTATCCGTCTAGTGCCTGTTTTATGTGTCTCGAATTTTTATACGGCACAAAAACATGAGTTTCAGCCGGCGGAATTATTCCTCTACCAACAAAAATCGATGAATTTTATTGCCACTGGCCTCTTACAATGTGAAAATTTGAATGTTCGGGTTTTGAAGTAAAAGCATCTTCACCAGGATTGACTTTTTGTTACAAATATGCCCAAGAAATACAAAAATAAATCATTAAAAAAGATAAAAATAAAGAAAACAAACTAGAAGATTATTCTTAGAAAAATAAAACAATTTATGATTTGAATAAAAAAAGGCTGGTAAGGATTGATTAACAGTAGTTATTTTTTTTTGGAAAAACTTGTAGCTGATGACTTTCACAGTGTCGGCAAAACAAATAATTCGAACCGTATTACAGTTTTGTTACATGATCGTTGTCTTTCTGAAACATTTGAATAAAGAAACAAGCGTAAAGTTGTTTACAAAATAGACTTAAAGTAAAGGTGCGTGTGAAAACATTAATCAAAAGTTTGTTAGTGACAAATTGAACGTTTTCTTGATTTTGCCATTAAAGTTCTCAAATGATATCAAAGGAAATGCATGTAAGAAGGCTGTTAACGTTTATGTTGCAACTTGTGTACAATTAATGTACATTTTGTTAGTTTTCAGTGGTTAATCTTAAGTTGGATTTGACACAAGGCAAAGAGCAAGACGAAAACGCTAGCAAGCATGGGAGGAACTCAAGGCTACAATTAAACACAAGAGAGAATGAACATCGGAATTTTCTTAACACGATTGAGGTAGAATATTTAATTTTATGATTCAGCTCGATCGGTGCTAAACATAAAGTTTCAGTTTAAAAATGCAAGGAAAAAACCTCAAGCTGCGAAATGGAAGTTAAAGTTGTAATAACAACATTCAACAAACAAACTGAATTTTTTTTCTTAACTAAATTTCTACAAGAAAACACCGCCTGGTATTTTAGATTTTAATTACCTGGCTGTCAACAAGCTAAGGTTTTATCGCATAGAAATTGGATGGAGACACGTTTGGCTTGAAGATGGTTTAATTCTAGGAGTAATAAGTTTTAAAAAGTCCCATCATTTTTAGATTGGAACTTCATGTTTACAATGTCGGTTCAGTACTCGATCGATAGGTATTCGGGATTCACTGATAAGTGCACGATACAAAAATCTCAAACTAGTACAGCAGAGGATTCATTGTTTCTTTCAAACGACTCCTCACTTTTGGTGAAAATTTCTCATGTATTACTGAAATCCTCTCTAAATGAATACCTGTAATTCCAAATACAAAATGTTACTCGAAAACACGGAATTCTGATAGATTAAGTGGAAAATCTTGAACGTGATTGAAATTCGGTTCCTTGAAATCCTAGGAATTTCTCGAATCTAAATTTTCTTAACAGTTTAAATACTTCATATAAGTACAGGTTTGAAGGCGTACCAAAATATTGTCAGTAGAAAAATGTGAGCTTGTATCGTGCACTTATCATTTTTTTCGGTTTCTGTAATTCGTAGACCTTTTTCCAGTCAGTCATTTTCAAAGAGTTCAAACATGGCTCGAATGTAGCCTTTGTGTGGAAATCGAAGTCTTTGTACATATTTGGCTTAAATTTTTACCAAAAACTCCTCTAGTCCGTTCTATTTGAAACTTGAAAGGTTTTCATTTTATTTCCACACAAACTCAACTCACACCATGTTTCTACTCTTGAAAACAACTGATCGGCCAGCTTCGATTTGTCAAACAATTTTCAAGAATGTTTTAAAGAAAAACTAAATTTGAAAAACACTTCAAGACTTCTGTCAGAATTGCATTTCAAAGATCATTTATTTATTGCTGAAGTTTTCATTCTCAAAACAAAACTTAGCAGCAGTTAATATTTTTCTTGAAGCTTTCATTTTCCAAACAAACTTAGTTATAGTTTTTCGTTTTTGACTTCAGTAATTCATTTCACAATATCGTCAACAAAAACAGTTTATTTACTTTCATTATCACTCACTTCTTTGCTTGTACATTATTACTTAAGTAGTTAACAATAACTTGTAGTTTTATATCAGTTAGTCAATAACAAACTTAAAAATTAACTATTTCATTTCATTAAAAACCCGCGCTTTTAAAAGGGGGCCTGGTAACTAGTCATTTTGTAGGCTATCTCTATTCCTTTTTTTTGCCTAGGAGAGGTTGCCGAGAAGGAAAAAAAAGTCCTGTGCTTTTAACACGGGTATAGCACAAAATCAAAAAAAATACCTTGACTTTTGAAGGGCGAAATCCGGCTTAAACTTGCACAGATTTTTCCCGCCAAAAGAATTTTTTGACGCAGTTCTAGAATACCCCCATCAAAAGCACAACACTTTTTTTCTTAGTAAAGGCAGTCAAACATAGACAAAACATTTAAAAAGAAATAGTCTACAAATTTCTAGTTTTCAAGCCCCCTTTAAAAGCGCGTTTTACTTTGTTGTTTTCTCTACTAATTAAAAGCGAAATCGAATTTCCGTAAGTAAAGTAAACAAAAATCTTGCGCTTTAATTTCGGATTCCTCTCAGTTCTTGCTTACAAGTAGTAAAATAAAAACCTGATATATTTTTTTTCTTCCAGATCTTTTTCTCTATGCCCATTTGTTTGTAATCCTAAATTTCGGAATATAATTTTCTCAAACTGAATTTAAGCGCTTCTGGTAGAAACAAAATTATACCAGGTTTGTATTTCACTAATTTACCATCTATACGCAAAATGTGAAAAAAAAAAAAAAAATACCTAACCTTTTTCTAATTTTCTTTTCAAATCGTACGTCAATCAATTGGTATTTAGAACTCAACTCCGAAAAAAATGTCTGAAAACGCGTTTTCTTGGAGGAACGGTGTACTGTTTTGGGGTCCGGTTATTAAAAGTAAAATAAGTTCTTCCAGGGTAAACGCTCACACTTAAAAAAAGTATTAAGAGCGACTCTCTATAGGGACCGAGTGAGATTGAAAAAATGTGGCACAAGGTTGGAAAAATGGACCCCTTGATATTTCGTCCAGAGATAACCTATGGTATGCTAAGAATCGTGATATAAGTTTTAGGTTCTAGAGTTTTTACATTTTTGAGAAAATTACGAAAAACCGTCGACAACCGGTGAAGCCGAAAAATCACAGGAATGAGTCAAATTTCATGATCAGATAATCGAACTCGCGTGAAGGCGCATAGCAAATTATGGTTTTTCTCCGTTTATAATGTTAATCAGGAGGTATTGCTAAGCTGGTTTGATGATAGTTTAGACTTACAATTGTAATTCCGAATTTCTGGGGAGCAAGCGAAGAGACCCGAAATTTGTAGACTTTGAAAATCAAAAATTCCATACCATTTTCAAACATCTCAAAACATACTCGGTATTATGTAGAATTCTTTCAAAATTCAATTCTAGTAAGTAAAAGAGCTGTTTGTGAACGTGATATAATTTTTTTCTTGGCAAAAGTTATTTGTGAGGCGAGCGCCCCCATGCAAGTTGACCCAATTTGACCTTTCGAAGAGATCTTGTTTAACCAGGAAATGTAAACAATTCTACTATCCTTAGCTCGCTTTCTGAGCAAACCATTGTAAAACCCTGCCATTTCCCATTAAAACTACCCAGTTAACCTGAGATAATACTTCGGTTACAGCTTACCTTCCAAATGGGTGTTTGAAGGCAAATAATTTTGATGTTCTTCGCTAATTTTCCAGTGTCCTGCTGCCGTGCTTAGCCACCGGCCTTTTCATCACTACGGCATTTTCTAAGCGTCACCTTTCTCTGGGTTGTGTAATATTTTTGCAGGACCTGGATTCATGTCTTGCATATAAGGCATCCTCTGGTTATCTACTGAGTTTTGTATTGAATATTTCTAATGAAAAGAGGCAAGAAAGTGAAGGAACTAATTGAACTGAAAAACAGAGGCAGATCGATGTCACGCAATCTTTACATCCAAGTGATCACGTGCCGCAAATACATCCGCGTGGATATTTTTGTCTTGCTCTTGCTCATTTCTTCATTTTCGTCCTTACTAGCATAGAATGTTTTCCTTTTGATTTTCGTAACCTTTTTATTTGTAAGCACAAGCCTATTTCGAAGGAGAGTTCTTTGTATGCAATACTTTGAGTCGGTGTATATACACGCAACACATTTACTTTTCCCATTTATTTCGAGTGACTGTGCAACAAACTAGAAATCCTATCTAGTTTTAGCTCCAAAAGTCAAATGCCTGGGAAGGTCCATTGCTAATAATTTCCTAAAGCAGAAGAAAGGAAATAGTAATATATATCTGAAAAAGGGCTAGTTACTGGCCGCAAAGCGAGTTTTTGTAATTTGTATTAATTGTACTTACCAATTTGCCTATGGCAGGTGTACACGCCAATGGGTCCCCTTCGTGGCGCATCTAACTTTTTAGGAGTTATATGTTCAACAAGATACCTTTTGATGCAGAAGTAGACGCACGCTTTTATATGATTCTCCAAAAATATCCCTTTGGAAACTGTTAATAATTCGCTTTTGGGTGCGCACAAGACATGTTTCTTTTCGCACGAGCAAAGAGCACGTAAAACTGTTTTGAGAGTTGCCATCGAGAGAGATCTTTTTTTTTTTAAGTTTAAAACCGATAATTACCGAACACAAATAGATCTGTGGCAAACGGTTTGTTTACCTCTACAAAAAAGATTCTAAATATAGAATTCTCACGGCGTTCGAGCTGTGATCTTCGATCGCTCGCCCGATAAGCGAAGCTAGCACGTTCGAGGCTGGGTCTCTGTAAAATACAGACCGGATGGCGGCGGATGGCAGATGGCGGATGATAAAATGCGGATGACAAAATGCGGATAATAAAATGCGGATGGAAAAATGCGGATGACAACAAAATTAAAATAATAAATAAATTGATAAATTAATTAATGACAGATATTCCACATTTTTCTTCATGTATCGTCAGATCCGAAAAAAAAAAAGAACTTTCATCGAAGAAGACGTACTTTATCATCGGGCTCCGTTCTACTTTTCAACTTAACATCTTCACTACAGTCCTTTTTTTCCCATCTTTATTAATAACTGACATTTAACAAAGAAAACTACAGTACTACCACTAGAGTACTTGATCGACACACCACCCTACCCTGTATAGTTTTCAATTTTGCACGGAGCATTTGTACGTGCACAGCACCTGTAGAAAGGCTTGTTAGCGTGAGTAATAGCTCGAGTGAATGAACCGCGCACCTGGGGGGTGTCAGTAAAACGCGGGGTCGGGGTCGGGGTCGGGGTCATTTTTTCTTTTTTTTTTTTCTTTTTTTTTTCTTTTTTTTTTTTTTCCTTTTTTTTTTTTTTTTTTTTTCAACATCACAGGTCATTTGTGGGTCAAATGAGGATTAAAACCAATATAAAAAAGTTAAGTCTCTAAAGCTTACTAGCTTAGGATAGGTCATCGGTGACAACACTTGATACAGTTCCGTATTCTGGCGGACTTTGGTTCCGTGAATTGACTACCTTTTATTCTTCCAAGAAACGAAATGAGGCAAAAAATACAAGGTACGAGACAATATATTTCCTGGAACTGACAAATTCGTGAACTAGAATGTGCATGAACTTACTATGAACACCCTCGCCGCCTTCCGTGCTGGTTTATTTCCGAGAATGAAATAAACGTGCGCTCGAATTCCTTTGTAAAGCTCGGCATTTGAATAGAATGTAGGACATTTCTCTGGAAATCTTTCCGAAAAAGACGCATTGACTGACAAAAAAAAAGATTCAAAATACTTTAGAGACAATTGTTATTCTTGAAATACTTGTGCTGTAATATAAAGAAAAATTCATAGTTTTATACCGTCAATAAACTAGGGAAATTTCTACGAGAACTCTGAAATCTCATTGCCGACATCAAAACAGGCCTTATCACGGTTTTCGACGCCATTTTGACGAGTAGGCAAACAGGTTTGAAATAACAGTGTTTGTATGGAAATCCGATATCAAATAATTTTCATAAAACATCGCTACTGAAAAATTCATGAATTGTCTCAGTTCGGAAAGATTTCTAGAGAAATGTTCTACATTCCATTCAAATGCCGAGCTTTACAAAGGAATTCGAACGCATGTTTATTTCATTCTCGGAAATAATAGTCACGCGTGACATGGATTGACTGTAACAAACGAGTACGATCATGGAAGGTCATGAGTTCATGCACATTCTAGTTCAAGAATTTGTTGGTTCAAGGAAATATATTGTCTCGTAGAAGAATAAAAGGTAGTCAATTCACGGAACCAATGTCCACAGAATACGGAACTTCATCGAGTGTTGTCACCGATGACCTATCCTAAGCTAGTAAGCTTTAGAGACTCAACTTTTTTAGATTTTTTGACCCACAAATGACCTGTGATGTTGGAAAAAAAAGGAAAAAAAAAAAAAGGAAAAAAAAAAAGGAAAAAAAAAAAAGGAAAAAAATAAAGAAAAAAAAAAAAAAGAAAAAAAAATGACCCCGACCCCGACCCCGACCCCGACCCCGACCCCGACCCCGCGTTTTACTGACACCCGCACCTGGGTTAACCGATGTCTGAGTTGTCGGAAAGCGACGCAGATTTGGCCAGCCAACTTTTGTTTGGAAGAGGTGAGTAAGTGAATGAATTGTTTAAAGTCAATCAAACTTTAACCTTTTCTTAATGTCAGGCAATTTTTGGTAACCTTTTTTTGTGTGTACACTGTACATATATAAAGAAAATGCTCAGCCCACGATGGTAGGGGTTATTTATAGCCTTTGCGTTTTAATGCATGTTACAAATTTGCGATAGTAGCATTTTAGTTATAGCTTTGACCAATGTCTTACGGCTTCTGTTGAGGTAAATCTTATTTTCATTGTTTTACAGCCACTAAAGGCTTAGCTTACCCTTAGACCCGCACGTAGACAGTACTTCGTAAGCAAAAAATAACTTACTCGATTTGCCGGTTAGCCTCCCACGCAGACGTTCTTAGGGCTCGTCACGTCATATATCCGTTCGTGGAGAAGGAAATATTTCGCGACGAGCCCAAAGAACGTCTACGTAGAAGACTATTTGCCAGTTCGATTACTTCTCTTAAGGTGGGGGTAAACGTGAATTTGTATGGAATTTTAAGAGGTTTAAAGAAGGGATAAAAGAAAGAAAATTATTTTTGGAGCACCAACAGACAGTTGCTCCCAACCCAAGAGCACACCGGGTTGGAGGGGACTGTTTGAGTGTCCATATATCAATTTTTAACTTCAAATTCTAATTTTTAAACTAAATGAAATTTTAAGTATTTCTTATTTTTCCAATTTTTTTTTTTTACTCTTTTGAGAAAACCTATCTTCTCCCAAATATACCTAAGAATCGCCCAAAAATTTATAAAATACCCCCAAACATTGATTTGTGTTATGAGCTAAGGGTTCTTGAGAAAAATTTGTTCCGGCTATTTCCTAGTGCAACTTCATAACATATAACAAAAGTCAAGCCATAGCGTAGGTCTTTCGGCATGTGAAGGGGCCAAAAAAACCATTGCTCCAACGCGTTTCCTAACTTCTTATTTAATGTCAAATATCCTTAGATTAAAGAAAACAGGCGATGCGGTGAACGTTGCGACAATCGATGCGAATGCAATAATCGATACGCTTGCTAGAGAAATAAACAAGGAAAAAAAACAAGTTACTACAGCAAAAGGACGAACCAAAAGACAAGAACATAGAAATAACAAAATAAGCAGAAATAACGAGCTAGAATAATACTTACAAACGTTATATGGCCTTTAAACGGACAAACGAAGCGATATAGAAAAACGCAAAAAACCTAAAACCGTATTCTCCAAAGCACAAAACGAGCGAGTAAAAAGCAAAGACGCGAATTTATACTAATGACTTAAGGAACAATAGTCAAAGTTATGCAAAAAAAACTAACAGAATAATAATGAAAACGACATGCAAGCGTGACACAAAAAATGTTCCAAAAAACAAAAGAGTTCGTTATGTAAGAATGCCGCCGCAACAGCATAAATCAGTACTTAGTTTTCACGTAATGTTTACATATTTTTCTAAAAGAAATTGGACGTAAGAGATTGTTTATTTATTTATTTATTTATTTATTTATTTATTTATTTGTTATTTTAATTTTTTTGTAATCCGCATTTTTTCATCCGCATTTTATTATCCGCATTTTGTCATCCGCATTTTATCATCCGCCATCCGCCATCCGCCATCCGCCGCCATCCGGTCTGCACTTTACAGAGACCCTTCGAGGCTCCTAACTTTTTTTAAATTCGGCAAACCTTACTAAGCGGACAAACTCCACTGGATGAAAATCTTTACAACTTTACAAAGATATGTACAGGAAAATGAGTTTAGGTCTCTTTAAGTGTATTGTATAACCTTGAGCGCTCACTTTGTCAAAAAAAAAAAATTGAAATCGAACATTATTTACAATTCGGCATTCCGAGTAATTAGGACGCATGTGTTTACTTCTGCCGAAATTGAGTCATTTGCTTTGCGTCATCGGTTGAAAAATTGGAAGATGGAGAGAAATTGCTCGTTTCAGCGGCTAGTTGGTAGCCAAAGCGGTCAAAAGCAAATGACTCAATTTCGGCAGAAGTAAACACATGCGTCCTAATTACTGTTGCCGAATCGTAAATAATGTTTGATTTCAAAGGAATTTTTTTTTTGACAAAGTGAGCGCTCAAGGTTATACAATGCACTTTAAAAGACCTAAACTCATTTTCCTGCACATATCTTTGTAAGTTGAAAAGATTTTAATCTAGTGGAGTTTGTCCGCGTAATACGGTTTGCCGAATTTAAGAAAAAGTTAGGAGCCTCGCACGTGCTACGTAGCTTTGCTTATCGGGCGAACGATCAATAAGTGAGAATTCTATATTTGAACCTTTTTAATAGAGGTAAACAAACCGTTTGCCACAGCTCTCTCTCGATGGCAACTCTCAAAACAGTTTTACGTGCTCTTTACTATTGCAAAAAGAAACATGTCTTGTACTGTGCGAACCCAAAAGCAAATCATTTTCAGTTTCCAAAGGGATAGTTTTCGAGAATCATATAAAAGCGTGCGTCTACTTCTGCATCAAAAGGCACCTTTACAGGGCTGTCAACCTCAAACGTCTTCAAATATGGAGAATATGACTTCCCCGCACAGCAATAACAAAGAGCCTTACAGAGGCGTCCCATCCAGGCCAAAGTCACGGGTTCAGTGAGCAGTGGGGGCGGGGGGGGGGGGGGGGAGGACATTAAACACTAACAGAAACAACGCTAAACAACATTTTACATGTTCTTGTCAGCAAATTCGAGTCTACGACAAATAGAAAACTTCGTCAATTATCCGGGAGATTACAGACATAAATCTGGAGACCAGAAGATACGGCTCAAAATCTGGAGATTACAGACATAAATCTGGAGATCGGGAGATAAGGTTCAAAATCTGGAGACTCCCGGATTATCCCGGAGAGTTGACAGCCCTGCCTTTTTGAAATAAATGTGATGCGGTATATTTCCAGCCTGGTGAATGAATGAGAATGATGAATTATTCTAGAAAGTGACACAGGCATACTCGGAAATAAGAAATCCGAGTGCTCCTATCAGAAGTCGAACCTAAGACCTTCCGATTAGTAGTTCGGATGCTGCACCACTGAGCTACAGGAGACTCGTGGGAGCTAAGGCCATTAAACTAGGTTCACGGGAAAAACATCCTGCATACTGCTAGGATTTGAATGTCGAACGTGTCGTATATGAAATAAATGTGATGGTATATTTCCAGCCTGGTGAATGAATGAGAATGATAAATTATTCTAGAAAGTGACACAGGCATACTCGGAAAAAAGAAATCCGAGGAGCACTCGGATTTCTTTTTTGCGAGTGTGCCTGTGTCACTTTCTAGAACAATTCATCATTCTCAAAACGTATCTTGTCGAACATAATCCTAAAAAGTTAGATACGCCACGAAGGGGACCTATTTGCGTATTCACCTGCCATGGGCAAATCGGTAAATACAATTAATACAAATTACAAAAACTCGCTTTGCGGCCAGTAACTAGCCCTTTTTCAGATATATATTACTATTCCCTTTCTTCTGCTTTAGGAAATCATTAACAATGGACCCTCCCAGGCATTTGACTTTTGGAGCTAAAACTAGATAGGATTTCTAGTTTGTTGCACAGTCACTCGAAATAAATGGGAAAAGTAAATGTGTTGCGTGTATATACACCGACTCAAAGTATTGCATATACAAAGAACTCTCCTTCGAAATAGGCTTGTGCTTACAAATAAAAAAGTTACAAAAAATCAAAAGGAAAACATTGTATGCTAGTAAGGAAGAAAATGAAGAAATGAGCAAGAGCAAGAAAAAAATATCCACGCAGATGTATTTGCGGCACGTGATCACTTGGATGTAAAGATTGCGTGACATCGATCTGCCTCCGTTTTTCAGTTCAATTAGTTCCTTCACTTTCTTGCCTCTTTTCATTAGAAATATTCAATACAAAACTCAGTAGATACCCGGAGGATGCTTTATATGCAAGACATGGATCCAGGTCCTACAAAAATATTGGACAACCCAGAAAGAGGTGACGCTTAGAAAATGCCGTAGTGATGAAAAGGCCGATGGCTAAGCACGGCAGCAAGACACGGGAAAATTAGCGAAGAACATCAAAATTATTTGCCTTCAAACACCCATTTGGAAGGTAAGCTGTAACTGAAGTATTATCTCAGGTTAACTGGGTAGTTTTAATGGGAAATGGCAGAGTTTTACAATGGTTTGCTCAGAAAGCGAGCTAAGGATAGTAGAATTGTTTACATTTCCTGGTTAAACAAGATCTCCTCGAAAGGTCAAATTGGGTCAACTTGCATGGGGCCGCTCGCCTCACAAATAACTTTTGCCAAGAAAAAAATTATATCACGTTCACAAACAGCTCTTTTACTTACTAGAATTGAATTTTGAAAGAATTCTACATAATACCGAGTATGTTTTGAGATATTTGAAAACGGTATGGAATTTTTGATTTTCAAAGTCTACAAATTTCGGTTCTCTTCGCTTGCTCTCCAGGAATTCAAAATTACAATTGTAAGTCTTAACTATCATCAAAGCAGCTTAGCAATACCTCCTGATTAACATTATAAACTAAGAAAAACCATAATTTGCCTTCACGCGAGTTCGATTATCTGATCATGAAATTTGACCTCATTCCTGTGATTTTTCGGCTTCACCGGTTGTCGACGGTTTTTCGTAATTTTCTCAAAAATGTAAAAACTCTAGAACCTAAAACTTATATCACGATTCTTAGCATACCATAGGTTATCTCTGGACGAAATATCAAGGGGTCCATTTTTCCGACCTTGTGCCGCCCCTCACGCGGTGGTTAGGGAAAGTTGCTCTTAAAAAGTCTGTTAAAAAAAATATCTCTTCATTTATTTCGTCCAATTTTTTTCAGTTTGGGCTAATGTTAGACTAATACTTGACATAATAAGCGAGTAAAAATTGACTTTCAACGTTCAAAAAAAATTAAAGAGAAAAAAAGTAATTTGTTTACTGTCAAACCCTGGATTAACGTTAAATTACTTTCAACCAAACCGGACCGTGTAGTTATATACCCTGACGCCTTTTGTCTTAGCGGTCTGAATTTAATTACCGTAAACGATCTAATAAACGCCGGGGGCGTTTATTGAATTTCAAGGGTCTGAGGGGGGCGTTTAAAAGATAAGAAGCGTTTAAAAGAGAGAGGCGTTTATTCTAATAACTGTAACATGGTAACCTAAATACGGTATTATAATAACCTAAATGACAGAGCTTTAGCAGACTATCAAGTCCGTTCGCTGATAAATCTAAACTGTCTACAAATCCATAACGGTATATGGTGCATGCAAAGCGGCGGAAAAAGTTACTGGTAGTTCTTATAGCTCAATGTCAAGACTGAACTCGCACACCGGTTTTAATTAAGCAAGAACGCAACTAAATTGATTATTTGTATTGTACATCTGTTTCTAGTTTATGTGTGGTTTTCAGGGAAGGGGGGCGTTTATTAGACAGAGGGCTCTTGTTAGGGAGGGGCGTTTAATACAAACTTGTCAGCTTAGGGGGGGCGTTAATTAGATAGGAGGCGTTCATAAGAGAGGTATGATAAGATAAGATAATGTTTATTTGTGCTTTTTTTCTATTTACATGTTAATTATTACAATCTTTTAGTGATGTTATATAAATTAAATTAATTATTAGTTAAATTAATGTTTAAAGCAAGGAAGCTAAATAAACCATTAGGTTGTCTTGTTAGCTCCCTGGCTGATTTAGGTTCTAGATAGCAGGCAAAAAAGAAAGAAAAGAAAAGAAAAGAAAGAGAAAGAAAAAAAAATGAAAAAGCGAAAGGAAGGAAGAACTTATTAATTGTAAAAAAAGTTAACGTACGTTACGAGGTCAGCATAAAAGAAAATTAGTTCATTTGTTGTTCTGACAGTAAATAATGTATCATTTGTTTCGGAAAAGCAGACACACTTTGTATGAGTTTTTCTAAAGGAGTTGGAAGGTCTTTCCAAATATCGGTTGCCATGAAGGAGATTAATTGTTTACCTACATTAGTTCTTACGTTCGGCGCGCTTATAAAGATTATGCTTAGCTGCATATCTTGTGTTGTAGCCATGTATATTACTAGCATATTGAAACATGTTGTCGAACACTTCAGGCAGGAGGCCTTTATGCCATGAATGCAATGCAATGCAATGCAGAGGGGGCGTTTATTAGATCATTTACGGTATCTTTAATACGATATCATAAAAATATGATAATTCGATTAGAAAATATATTGTCAACTTTAAACCGAGAATGTCTCACAGTTTTACTCTTGTTTTTCTTTCAGCTTTTTCTTCAGTTTTGTTTATTCATATCCTTTTCTTTGTTTTTTTTTGTTTCTCTGTAGTTTTTCATTTGCTGTCCTGTTAAATGTTGCTCTCATTTCTGTGTGTTGTTCTTGTTTTTCTATCATGCACGTTTTGCTTCTCTTTCTCTAAATGATATAGTTCTGTTTCTGTTTTTTCAAATTTTGATCTCTGGTTTCTGTACAGTTTTGTTGTAGTTGTTCTTTCATGCTCACTTCGTTCCCATTTAATTTTTTTCTTTTCTCTGTCATGTTTTGTGTTTGCTTCTCAGCAGTTTTACGATCGTTTTCCTGCCATGCTTACTTTTGCTATATCCAACAGATATTTTAGTTTCTACATGCCGTGCTTTTCTCTTGTTTTGTCTATAATTTGGCTCTTTTTTACGACTTATTTTGTTTGTATTTGATTAAGCTAACTTGACTGGTTTTTCTGTCGTATTTCATTTTTTTCCTATCTTATTCTAATGATATTATTGTGTTCGTCATCCTGTCGCGTTTTGCCCTCGTTTCTTATCATATCTTTGTTTACGTTTTGGTCTTGCTATTCTTTAATAGGTTTTCCCCTTGTTTTCATGTCATGTCTCCACAATACTACTCGTTGCTCGACATGTTTCGTTCTTGTTTTCAGGTTATGCTTCGTGTCTGTTTCTCTGCAGTATTGTTGATTTTCCTGCCATGTTTTGATCTTGTCTTCAGGTTGTGTTTCGTTCTCGTTTTATTGTCATACTGTCTGTTTTACGTCATATTTTTGTCTCGCTGCTAAAGTTTCCCCCTTTGATTTGTATAGTAGCATAGTTCGCTGTTTTCCTTCAAATGTTACCACTTTCTCTATTAATACTATTATCCATAGTTCCGTCATGTTTTGTCTTTTTTCATGTTATGTTCTGTTTTCGTCTTTCTGAAACTTTTGTTTTATGTATTGCTGCTGATCACAAAATAGTTCCCCCTTTGTTTTCTGTCATGTTCTTTTGTTGATTACCAATAGTTCTGCTTTTTTTTTCTGTCATCAGTTTTCTTGCTGTTTACCAATAGTTCTACGTTTGTTTTCGGTCAAGTTTTCTTGTTGTCTACCTATTGTTCTGCTTTTATTTTCTCACTGTTTTCTCGTTGTTTATCAAAATTTCTACGTTTTTTTTCAGTCATGTGTTCTTGTTGTTTATCAATGCTTGTACGTTTGTTTTCTGTCATGTTTTCTTGTTGTTTACCAAAAGTACTAGTTCTACGTTTCTTATCTGTCATGTGCTCTTGTTGTTTATCAATGCTTGTACGTTTGTTTTCTGTCATGTTTTCTTGTTGTTTACCAAAAGTACTAGTTCTACGTTTCTTATCTGTCATGTGCTCTTGTTGTTTATCAATGCTTGTACGTTTGTTTTCTGTCATGTTTTCTTGCTGTTTACCAAAAGTACTAGTTCTACGTTTCTTATCTGTCATGTGCTCTTGTTGTTTATCAATGCTTGTACGTTTGTTTTCTGTCATGTTTTCTTGTTGTTTACCAAAAGTACTAGTTCTACGTTTCTTATCTGTCATGTGCTCTTGTTGTTTATCAATGCTTGTACGTTTGTTTTCTGTCGTGTTTTCTTGTTGTTTACCAATAGTACTAGTTCTACGTTTGTTTTCTGTCATGTGTTCTTGTTGTTTATCAATGCTTGTACGTTTGTTTTCTGTCATGTTTTCTTGTTGTTTACCAATAGTAGTAGTTCCACGTTTGTTTTCTGTCATGTTTTCTTGTTGTTGATCAAGGCTTGTACGTTTCTTTTCTGTCATGTTTTCTTGCTGTTTACCAAAAGTAGTAGTTCTACATTTGTTTTCTGTCACGTGTTCTTGTTGTTTATCAATACTTGTACTTTTCTTTTCTGTCATGTTTTCTTGTTCTTAATCAAAAATTCTACGTTTGTTTTCTGTCATGTTTTCTTGTTCTTTATCAATAATCAACTGTAGCTTCGTTCTCGTTCTGTCTGAGATGTTGTTGTTCATAATGATCTTAAAGTTTGTTTCACTATTGTGATGTAACTGTATCTATCGCATTTGTGTCGTTTTTTTCTGTATTATTTAACAAAACAACTGGTTCTAAATTAGGAATCACCAATTTTTTTAGGGTTTCTCTATAGCTCTGCTCTTCCGCAAAATTCATTTGAGAAAGCTAAACCACCTCTAAAACAAAAGGCATCTGGGTGACGATAAAATACGTTATATATCTATTGCAAAATGTTTCTTATAAAAAGGTCTGACTGGGTTAAAATTAACATCTGAGAAACATTTTGAGAAACATGAAAATTTTAATTTATTTAATAAATAAATGAGCAAACAATCAGGTTCCTCAAAGTAATTGAGAGGTAATTTCCTTTCAAGGCAGCGGACAATTTTGAAACCTTGCCCGATGCTCTTGTAGGTGCACGTGTGATTCCAGGAATAAGAAAACCTTAACCATGGTGCAGTCGTTCTAACTGTAAGTCTGTGAACAAAATGCCAAAATTTGACCATTAAGGACGGTGCCTACTTTTGCCACTATGCATACCTTCTGCGCATCTCGAGATACTCGGGTTTCCTTATGGGCGGTGCTTACTAATACAGGGATATTTTTGCGCGGTTTAAAACTAAGCGGAGAAAGCAGAACTTAGCAGGTGCTTTTGGTATTCAAAAATAAAATTGAGGGCAACCGTGTATTTTTCAGAGATGGTAAGGCTTTAATTTGGAAAGGCTTCAAGGCTATAATTTGGAAAAAAAAACCGCGATACATTGCTTTGTATTTTAGTGCTTTTTAGAATAATTGTTGCTTAATTATCTCTTGAAAATGCTTGTTTATCCCCAGTTTTCTTTTTGGATTCCAATAGCCCTTGCTAAGATTTGCTCTTCCCGCAAAGTCATAAACCGCAAAAAAAATTCTTCCGTAGTAGTAGGCACCGTCCTTAAACAAACACAAAACGGGTGGTAATGACTTGCGTATCTGCGGATGAAATGCCGAAGAAATCTTATAATCTGGTCGTTCAAATGAAAGCTAGTGAGGAGTTTTTACCTAAGATACTATAATATGCTGTAGAACGTACTTCATCCCATCTGTGAAAAACAGTTAACTGAAATGCCCAAGTGTGATATTCAAATGAGAACTACTGAGCAGTACTTTCTCTGATACTGTTTACTTTGTGCATAAGATTGTTCCCATTTTTAAGTCTGTGGATGAAAGTTTTAAGTGTGGTCACTAATTCAGACCCGAAAGCTACTAAACTGCACGTTTACGGGGTTCTGTTTGTTGTCACCTTTGAGTCTCTCGGATGAAACCTCAGGTTTAAGCCATACCTTTCTATGCTGTAAAATTTCGTATTAAATCTATCGAGTTATACTTTTACTGTGGGTCGTTTCATCAATACTGTGCAATATGGTCTTAATTTTTGGGTCTGTGGATACCTGGAACATATTGATGATCCCTTTGCTGTGGATGTACCTATCATTTTATAAAAGTGGAATCTAGCGTTTGATTCTGTGATTTCTGAATTACCATTCAAATGAAAGCTACTGGGCGGAATTGTCTTTGTTGCTGTCTTTTGTGGGAGCCGTCGGCAAATTTGTTGAGTCTGTGAATGAAGCCTAAAGATGATAAATTCAACTGAAAGTTGGTGAATAGTACATTGCCTTACTACCGATTGCAATACTCTAAAAAGTGATTATGACTTCTCATTGTTCAAATGAAGTTGTTGTGCTATATATTTTGCAGGTTGCTGTGCTGCACCTAATTGTCCTAACGTTTGGGTCTGTGGAAATCCTACAGTATAACCAAGCAAAATGACAGCTATATTGAATGATCCTTTGTTGTGGCAATGATAATTACGCTGTACAACGCGAGTCTAACGTTTAAATCTGTGAATGAAATTCCAAAGTGCTGCATTTTGTATGATAGCTATTCGACAACCTATATTTTATCCTGTTTATTTTGCTGTACAAGGTAGTTCCAACACAGGCAGTGTCACCTATTTTTAGTGTAACTTTGAATAGCCAAAAACATATTTGGAGCGATGGAGACATTAAAATAATGGTTCAGTTTTGTTAAAAATTACCCTACCAGTGCACAGAAACTAGTATTAATTATATTTGGCTGCGGATGACTTGGATGGAAATGGATTGCAACTTGAAAAAATTGGGCAATTTTTTCAAGTTCGTCCTGTGCATTTTAGAGGAATTGCTAAAACTGATCATAGTTTGTTCTTCCTCGGTGAAATCGCTTAATCATTTCGTCCGTGTGATATAAGAGAAATTTTTTGTTTGAGAAATTAAGGTTCTTGTCAAAAATTTGAGCAGTTTTGACCACAATACAGAGAAATCGCCGTGACAGTGCCCCTTTAAGTGAAACCGTAAAGTGTGACCATTCAGGTGAAAGGTACTAAACAGTACTTTTCTGTGGTACTGTTCGCTATGCTGTGCACGATGGCTCCAACGTTCTCCGCGGATGAAAGTGTGAGCACCCTGATGACAGTTATTCCACATTCCCATTCCTTTGGTGCTATTTAATGTTGTTCAAAGTTCGAATCTGTGGAACAAATCCTAAACTGTGACCAATGAAACGAAAGTTGTAACTGTTTGTAAATTTTGAGTCTGTGTATGATATCTTACAGTGTGACCATTCAAATGACGTTTCTGGGGTGTTTATCTCTTTTTATAAGTTGGTCCTATCTTTCGAGTCCGTGGATAGAATCTTAAAGTTGTGAACTTTCAAATGAAAGGTACTGAGAAATGCTTTCAACTTTCAAATGAAAGGCACTGAGAATTACTTTCCTGTGGTGCTGTTCTATTCTTTACAAGGTGGTGCCGGCGTTTGAGTCTGTGGATAAAATCCTAAAAGTGACGGTTCGGTTTACTATGCTGTAGAAAGTGATTTTGACTTTTGGATCAGGTTAAATCCTAAAGTGTGACCTTTCAAATGAAAGCTACTGAGCAGTACTTTCTTATTGTGCTGGTTATTACGCTCTTCAAGGTTATTCTAACTTTAATTTTGAATGCGTGAAAACCTAAGGTGTCAACATTCGAATGTAAATTGTTCACTCGTATGTTCCTTTTGTGCTGTTCGTTTTGCTGTGCAAGGTTCTAACTCCCCCTGGTGCTGTTTGTTATGGTGAAGTACAAGGACTGATAATCAAACCTTTTTAAACGTGTGATCACTGAAATTATATTCATGGACAGTACTTTTTGGTGATACTATCTGTTTCTTCGCTGCTGCTGCTGTTGTTTTCAATTGTCTTTACTAAACAATGCTGATGTTTTTCTTGGTTCAACATGTGCAACTTAATTTAAAAAAAAGTAATGACCAAAATTCTGCAATTTTCCAAATTCCTGAAGCGTACGTACCGATGTCAGACCTTCTTAGAAATTTGGAAACTTACTATACACCTGGGCCCCAAAGCAAAATTACGCTTATTAAACCTAAGCGACCAGGGCCCAGTTGCTCAAAGCATGGTTAGCGCTAACCCGGGCTAAATACCATAACAACCTATAGGATTTAATACCTCTTAACCAATGGTTAGCGCTAACCATGCTTCGAGCAACTCAGCCCAGAACTCAAATTCACAAATGATATCTTATTCTTGCTCATTTCATCTTTCTCTTTCAATTACCAATAGCATTGAAATCCTCTTTCTAGACTAAAATAAGTGCTTCACCTTGAAATATATGGATATAAACACAATTTTTGAAGGTGAAACCATATCTTTGGCTATATTAAAAGTTAGCATTAATCCGCTTTGAACAACTGTGCCCTGAACTTAAGTCTATATGCTACAATTTTAATCAACTAAATCTTACGCCAGGATATTGCCACAGTCCCCCATCCAAAGTCCAATCCTTTTTCTTGTTCCATTAATTCTCGAGTCTCCATCACCTGGCGACTGACGGTTCCAGCTATGAGCAACGAAGTAAAATATCACGATTAAGTACTTTAAAATGTATAAAAATAAACAGAATTTCATAGACTTTGACAGCCTGACAACACAATATTTTTCCACATTATCTTTAGTAGTTCCCATTGATGTGTACACGGTTAGAAACACAGCCAATAGCAAAATATAATGTACTGATTGTTTCTCTTTCGGGGAAAAGTAACTCAAATTTTGGTCGAGGGTGTTGGACCCATGGGTTTAACTAAAAGCGAAAAATTAAAGCTTGATCTCGGTGCTTTTGCTAATTTAACCTTTAAATCGTCGTCAATTTAAGGAGCTAACGAATTAATGTAGCTTTCCCTAAGGAAGCCCTTTTACTTAGGTTACAAAAACGTATGTCAGACCCAATGGGTCTATAACCACCCCCTTTTTGGACGTATACAACTAAAGTATTTATCTATGAATACAAGGTAGATCTCATGATATGTATTGTTATGCTGTAAACAAAAATAAGATGCTGATCACCATGCGAGGGTAAGTTTGTTAGCTTACCTTTCAATGAATCTTAATCTTTAGAAAGTCTTTCTCTAATTGGTAGTGGTCTTGTGATACCCGGCTGAAAAGAAAAAAAACGTAACAGGTATGAAAATTTGTAATAGCACTTTCACTTCCCTCCTTGGTAATGTTGGTTCCATGATGTTAAACTGTTAAGAACTTTCAGGTGTAAGGAGGTAAAGGATCTAGGCTGGGTCGCAATTGACAGAGAAACCAAATTTATAGAAATCAATACCTCTTTAGAAAAGAACACCCTTTAACTGTGAACCGAAACTGGCAACCAAAAACCATACCCTTTGGCGGACTGTACATACATTTAAATACATAGATCGTGTGAAAGTATTCTCCAGGAAGTTTCGCTCCGTGTTCAGTTTAAGATCAGTTTGTACGTGACTGCTGGCATAAAACTAAAGCGCCGAATGGGGGAGGCTGCATACATTATTTGTTACTTAAATTATTTGCATGCATAGACAGCTCATATGCTCTGATTACCCTTATGATTAAAGCTTATGAGCTTACCTTTCAAATCATTCTGAAGTTGTCTGTCGCTGTTTAGCAGAACTTGTGGAGTTCCAAATTGACCCAATGCTTCTGCATCTAAATGGATCTGAAGAGCCAAACACGGTATTGAAAGGATTTATCTTGACAGTGTTATTGCATTTTTCCCAACAGAATTTTTGTAAAAGATGAGGTAGTCTGGTTAGGGGGCAAGGATGATTGGTTGCAGGGGCGGGATTACAATTTTCTTAAAGGTTGGGAGAGGAGGAGGCTTCTGACATGTGTCCCTACATGCATGTGGGTTGTGAAATAAGGAATTTAAATTTCTCAGCTCTGCTTCGTAGAGAGGGTTGGACCCCCACTTCCCCCCCGCTCCACCCCTCAGCCATTCCACTGGATCCACCTATGGGTTGAGGGAGATGATCAATCAGTTAACAAGCAATTCGGTACAAATCTGTGTGGCCTCTAGGTAGGGCAATAGCCTAGGAGTTTAAAATCACTCTTCGGGCTCCATCAGTTTTATGCAACAAACATGAAAACAAGCAAAGGTTGAGGTGCCTTTCCTGAAAAAAAAAAAACGTTCTTTTGATATACGGGACATTCTTTTCAGTAAAAATAGATTTCACTCAGTTTAGGAAATATCTTAGCCTTTATAATCGTCAAGTAAAAAACATAGGTGTTGAACACCTGCTGTTCTTTCGAATAAGAAACCAGCTTCAGTTTGTAAAGTCGCAAAAAGTAATATTTTTAGAATTTCCTCCATTTGCGAAGCCTACGCAAGTGAAATTGAGTTGTCGAAATACTATTGGCCACGGGTCTCATATGACAAATGTTCTTCAGTAAAAGCTCTTGACTTATGCTTGTAAGAGAATTGAATGAGTCAAGATCTGCAATAAACCCTATGTTTCTTGAAGAAGATCTCGGAAGGAAGCACGACATCTCTCGCTAAGCCACGGAGCGAAATTCCCCAAACGTCCCCGTTACACTTGTAGATTTTATTAAGCACAGACTCTCAGTATGCATACTAGAAGCATAATCACCTCCTGTAAAATCTTTACGCTAAGTTAATCTGTTTCTTCTGGTTAATTCCGTACGTGATATACAACTTAAAAGAAATATGGAAGAAGCAGTCAATGTAGAAAATTTCTGATGGCTATAGAAAAGGTGTTCAACGCATTGCCAGAATGTACAAGCTTAAGGTGGTTCTATCTTTTGAGTCTGTGCCATGAAGGAATTCCATGTGGTACTTAATATGTTTTACAAGGTGGTTCTATCTTTTGAGTCTGTGGATGAAATCGTCCAGGGTGACCATTAATTTGAATTTTTCAAAATGCTGGTATTAAATAAATGAACTGAAAACATCGTGACACGATGGCAACCCTTCCTTGACTGTGTGACAATTACGACTAGCTGCTAAATGCTACAGGAATCTGAGCGGATAAGCGAAGGTTTGTTGATTCTGACTAGGCCTTTAAAATGAAACTGAAATTTTCATTTATCAACGTCAGTAAATTACATCGTTATTAACCGAATTACTTGGAAAATAGAGAAAATGTTCGAAAATTGGGTCATTACATACCTCTAATGGCTTCTCGTGTTACAATTCTTGAATTATTCCTTGCCGAGTGTTCAGCTACGCCATGTTTACGGCCAAAGGTTCGAGGAAGCCTTGAATTTGCAAGTTAGGCGCGTACCAAAGGACCTCTGCCATGACGTTATACACGATTTTCACCGACTAACTGTTATATGCCGTTCGTAGGTCGTAGCTTTCTTCGCGGGAACTGGAACTTTAAACAATATCAGGATTTAGCGTCCTTCCATCTTGCCATCAAGTTCCTCGAGTTAAAAGGTGACAGAAAAAGAAGAATAATTTAGAATTAATCTGCAATTCAAATGCAATACTCTTGTCTTCGTATTCTTGATTTCTTTCCTTTCATATGAAAATATCAAACCATTTTGTAAAAAGATACCAGACACCAAAAAATTGAAGTTTGAGTGCGTGGATCATAGAAGGCCTAACTAAATCTTTTTTCCTGGAAGGAGATGGAAAAGGTTTAGAAGAGGAAAGGAAATCGAAAAGGTTATTAAATCTGTGAAATAAAGAGTGACAAGCCTGCCGTATCCCTCGCGCGCATCTTCGCTTACACGAATATGTCCTTTAGAGAAAAGTCTCCTTTACTACGATATCATGGGTGAATCTCCGTATATTTCTCTTAGTAGAGGTTGCTAGCTAATAAGATGCCAGTTGTTCATTAGGACTGGTTTTAGGTTAGGCACTGCTGGATGATATTTCGTTATATATAAAGGCAAGATTTCTTTCTGTTCTCTTTGTTTTCTATTTGGAATGCAAGGTTCCTGTCTTCAAACATCACTTCTGACAGGGTCCAAACAGAGTAACATCTTTGAAAGTACTGAAGGAAAACTGACAGCAAAACAAGAAAATAATAATATTAATAAGTCCAAGGAAGGGGGAAGGAGTGGGCGGGTGCGGAGGGTGGGGGGAGGGGGGGGGTGGGTAGAGTGGGGCATCCTTGTTTTCTGGACTAAATCCTAAACTCTAGCCATTTGAATGAAAACTACAGAGCATGACTTCCCAGTGAGTGCTGTTTTTTGTGCGATAAACAGTGGTACTAATTTATGAGCCTGGGGACGAAATCCTAAGTTGCGACAAAATGCATTCAGATGAAAGCTTTCCCTAAGTCTGTGTGATCATTTCCAATGAAATCCAATGAGCGATGTTTTTCCAGAAGTGTTGCATTGTTTGTTTCTCGTGGTTTTGTAATGCTATATTTCCATTTTTTTCTTAGACGCTCCAGGGAGTGAAATCCGTTTATAACTATTGAATCAATTAACTAAGAAATAGAGAGCACCGGTCATTTTATAACGGTTATTTTTTGATAATAATCAACTTTATTTCACAGCAACAATTTACATGCAATCCAACATTGACATCTTGTTACAAATATTTCTAATAATGGAATGTATGCGGTGTAGGACATGTTTAATCTCGTACCCCGATCTCAGTCGTCGGTTCGGGAATGTCGAAATGTGAGATCTGGTAAAGTTCGATACAACGCCATTTCTGGTTGGTTACCAGAATTAAGAATGCCTCATTCTAATCTGCTCTCTGATTGGCTCTTTCCTTCTGTGTTTGGTTTTCGCTCAGTTCGGGGAAGAAACAAAAACACGCAAAAGTTTTCGCTCCGATTAAGATTGTCATACCTGACCGTGGGAGATCTGGGTACGAGATTAGGACATGTTCAATAGGTAAGAGCATCCTTTAAGGCGAGTAATCAGGGTCTGAAGTTATGTTATTTGCTATTTGAAAGTAATATCATCTTTGAAGCCTTCAAGAGTTATTGCTTGAGAATGAAGCTTTCGAGTGTAAGTATAATATCACATGAACAAAAAGGTATAATTTATCTTTCTGGTATTTTTTTTTTTCATTTTGGCTGGAAAGCACCCCGAAGAGCGTTTTCTCTATCAAGGGGGAGAAATGGGAATATTTGAGTTATTAAACCATTGAATTACATTTGTTATAAACACCTTTGTGAAGTGACAATGGAAAAACCAGTGATCAATAGGGTCAGTGTCACCACAATAGAGGCACTCATCGTCATCCTTTATTCCAAGTCTGCGTAATTCTCTCTTAGTTACAATGATTGTGTATATAAATTTTAAACAGGAACTCCTTGAATTTATTCTCCTTACAGGTTGTCTTCAATGATTTAAAAATTGGCATAGGCCATTTTCACGATGGCGTCACTTGACTACAACTACCAGAATTCATTTCGTTTTCTTTTTCAAATTCAAATTTTTTTAATCCCAGTGGACAGCAAAGAACAAAGGCTCTAATTAGCATGAGAAAACAAAAACCAGAACGATTCTGGTAGTTGTAGTCAAATGATGCCATAGTGAAAATGTCCTATTGACAAACAGCAATTATACCTTACCATACTAGGCTTTTACTGGGTTGGAAAGAGATGAACGAAACAGTATGTAAATAAAACATTAAGGCGAGAATCGTGCCTTGGGTATTTTTCAAGGTGAACGTAAAGCATAGTGTTCTTCATACTTGAGCCGACCAATATTGGTCTTTGAATTTTGGAAAACCGTTTTATTTAATTTTCGACACTTCTCTTAATTACACTTGCCTAATGCTGAAGATTGGGAAAGGTCACCCCCTTTCGTTTTAATGATATATAGCTGTTGAATAATTTACAGTATTTAAACATTTTTAAATGTTTAAAAACGAAAAGGGATCCATTTTTGACAAGCACATTTATATTCAATAATGTACGATGTCTAAATTCAAATAATAATGTTATGTTGTTCTTATCCAGTACTGATAAATATCGAGGTTGATTTGGAAAAACTAGAAATCTAACTTTTGACTTTTATTATTTGTCAAAAAAAAAAAAAACACTTAGTCCTTTATCGCTATAAACAATCCACATCACACCATCGATAATCAGCTTTTAAAGGGAAAATTGTTAGTACATACTCGTAAAACGTTAGGGATGACGTCCTAAATCCTAGAAATCCACCTCTAGTTATTTGAAAGTAACAAATGGAACTGATTTCATATCAATCTCTGTTTTCTGTTTCACGCGATAACTGCGAGAAGAGGGCAGATGGTGTAGGTAAAACATATCTGGCATATGGAATGTCTAAATTATTTTTTTGTGCCTTAAGCAAATATAATTTCAGTTAACTCTCAGCTTGCATTTTTTAGATTAAACAAAAAGACAAAAATTTATATTACCATAGTAGTAATGTAGCACACCGTAGGGCGCGTCTTTAAATCGCGACTAAACGGTATGCAATCAACCCCGACGGGTTCAAACCTTTCAAAAACCATCCCCTCAACCTCAACAGATATATTGCGACTAAACGTTGTGTAATTAACCCGAACAGACATCAACCTGACCAAAATATATTAAAAAGTAACTTTAGGGCACAGTATAAAGCGGGTACAAAGTGAGGGAAAGATTTTAAAAACCATGGGGAAAAGTATCAATTCCTGATTCAGTCTTTGCGACCACCAAAACAACTAAATGATGTGTTATTCCCTTTGCGGCTTTCCTGTTAATCAATATACTTATGACCAACATCCGGTTGTGAGGAATTTGCATACATGTTCATTGAAGTGAAACGTGCAGTCACGCTAACCACAACCGCTCATGTAAAAATATCCTGTGATGTAAACGAATTATTTTTCCTGTTTTATTGAATACACATGCGTACTAAAATTTAACATGAGTGTTATCGGTATGAAATACCACATGTGAAAGCTTTTTTAAACTGTTACATATATATAGACTGTTTGGTTGTGATATAAATTGGTTGTGTATGCTCAGTAGTTAACCATTGGAAAAAGCAGGGGCCTTTGGTTACCGAACTGTATACACAACCCCTATAGAATGGTGAAAAACCCCTGCCGTCATTCTATAGGTTGACTGAATAATAAAATAATAAAACTGTCGCCCTAAGATCGGTGGCAAGCTGTTGGGTAGAGCTTAGTTGGGTTAATCCCTTCAGAAGTGCCGGTTCAGCCCACACCGTAGGGCGACAAATACAAACCATGGCTTCAATCAAGGAGTCTGATAGTGCTCAAAAGAGCGGTGTGGTGGAGGGCAAAATAAAATAAATAAAAAAACCAAAAAAACCTCTCATGAGGGACAGGGTGGGAAAAATTAAAAAGAGTAAAGTCCCTCATGAGAGGTTCTGGTGGCCACCAGTTTTGGTTTTTTTATATTTTGACTCGTATTTTTTCTCTGTTTTTAACTTTATCGTCGGGCACAAATCGGTGACTGTTTGGTCAATTAAGACCATTTGACTTACAAACTCATCCATGTCAAAAGGTTTTCCGCGAAGATGTGATCTCAAATCAGTTAAAACTTTTTCATATGTTGTGAATGCATACCTACACATTTCAATCTTTTTGTCAAACTTTTTATATTCGGAAAACGTTTTCAAAAGCATTCCAGCTCCAGAAATTGTGCCTAAAACAACAGGATTTAGCGTAACGCCGCCAGCAATTGTTCCACCAACAATAAGGGCGGTACTTCCCATTTTACAAGCAAGACTCATGTTTTTCAGGGTTCTAAATTGTTTTTTATAACACCACCATTTTTTGTGGTAAAATTCATATAGCGATTTGATTGTTTTGAGAGTGGCCTCGTTTAAATTTTTGTCAATGTGATTGAAATTTATTATTGATCGTTTTCTATCCATTTTGTTTATTTACAATATTTTATTCTTTTTCTTCATTATTGTCTGGGGGTTTTGTCAAAATGTATTCTACAAAATAATCCATTTTCCACCCTGATGGATAACTGTTAAAATAGCAATAATAGTTTTCAAATGTTGAGTCGAAAAAAAATTCCAACTGACCGAAAGATGACGCAACCAAATCTGATTTTGCATGATGATATCTATCTGATCTGTTGATATAAGTGTTTGTTACAATGATTTCCTTCAATGTGGTTATTCCTTTGATGTCATCTTTTCCTAATATTTTTATCCATTTTTGATTTGTTTTTGGTATTGTACCACTTTTTCTTCCAATTCTCAATGAAACTTGAGCGTTGAAATATTCATCAACGGCTTCTATCAATTGAGTTCTAAACTGAGCCATATCTTGCTGTACTTGTGATGAAATTGTTGATTGTAATGATTGCAGCTCGTTTTTTGTTGCCTTTTCTGTGTCAATTTGGGTTTTTACAGCATTTAGCTCATCGTTTTTCACAACATAATCATGAATATGATGTTTTTCATAATCCGTGAAATTTGACATTTGTATTCGTTTATTATTCAAACAACATAAGATCCATTTCTTTTTTCCTCCAACAAAATCCTATGAAACTCTAAACTGTCGACGTCAATAAACTTATCAACCAAACCGATTTTATTTACGAAAACTTCATAGTCGATTTCCAACTGATTGCTCTGAAAAGTGACTGGTGGACTAATTGTTTTATTAATGTGAGCATTATAATTGCTTAGTGCCATCTTGTACAAACGTTGGGCAGCATCATAACATATCCAAATACACAACTGTTTATTTTTGTATTCACTTGTGAAACTGATTGACTGAATTTCGGTTCGAAAGTTGATCTTAATTTGATCAGAAGTTATCTGAAATCTTGGATAAAATTTTACATGTAACGCCCTAGTGTTTGACCAAGTGATTGTTCCTGTTTTGGTTTCATCATGTTTGAAAGACATGAAGAATGTAAAGCTGCTTGAATGATTGAATATTTTTGATGTGTTAATGTGTGTCTTTGTGCTTAATTTTAATCCATTTATTCTGCTATACTCAGTAATTAAGAGCAATTCTCCAGGAAAGTGAAGCAAAGTTGGAAATGAAAAATTTTAACCCCTCTTCAATTTTTGTGTGTAGGCAGGTTACCTTGGGGGATATACAAAAACAACCATATTTGGATCGGCAGATCTATCGTTGCCATGGTAACCGCACTATATGACGTCGGCCTTGGGACCATGTTTTCAGCAAAAGTTTCACTCTCAAAAAGTAAAAGTAAACGAGTCTGGTTCTCGGGTGCATGCAAACCAATTCAAATGAAATTCATGCAGATGTTAGAACCACTCTCCCAGTTTATAAAATTCGCCGTTACAATAATTTGGGTTTTATAAACAAGAAGAAAATGCTCGTCCTACTATGTTCCCTGTCAGCCATTTTGACAAGCAGGAAAAACAAGCACAACGATATTCGTTATTTCTCCGAAAGTACTCTTTCCACATAAACCAAATTAGCAGCAGAGATTACATAGATATTGACGTTTCTAAATATCATAAAATCAATTTGGGGAAAACTATACTCTGGCCATGGGTGCTGAAGACACCTGGAACAAATTGCAAAAAATTGCAAAATTGGTAATTTTGAGAGCTCTAGTATTAAGCTCAAACAGGCTTTAGAGAGAGAAAATCAGCTTCAAAAGTATCTTTTATCATCTTGTTTGCTACCTACATTGAGTAAATAAGGTTTTGGCCGACAAATTTGATGAAATATAAATTGATACAAAACCTACCTTGAGGGTTTTGGGAATTTCTTCAGGATGCTTTCATCGCGTGGTTCTCTCCAGTGTCTCTCCTTCGCACGTTCCGTCTTTTTGAGCAAATCTAGCGCAGACTAACAGTTACCCCCATCGAAAATCCAGTTTGCTGTGTTTCAGACCAGGGATGATGATACAAGTAGCCCGCATAGACTTGACAAAGAATAGTTGACAAAGTCTAAAACATGGTCGTAATACTTGCGATTTCTGCCGTCGAGCACCTAAATTCATCAATGTTATTCAGCCAGGAAGTAAAGTAAATGTGTCGAGATCGATTTACAAAGCAAATGCATGCCTTTGAACCGGATCCAAAGTAACGTCTTTGGCTAAAATCGAGTCAGATATTGCGA
This sequence comes from Pavona decussata, assembly GCF_977016875.1. Lineage (NCBI taxonomy): Eukaryota > Metazoa > Cnidaria > Anthozoa > Scleractinia > Agariciidae > Pavona > Pavona decussata. Next base: position 539,298 of record NW_028145545.1, read on the forward strand.
TAGTGGACAAGCCAAGAATGGTAAATAAACTGAACGCATAGGCCGGAAAACCGAGAAGCACGACTGCTGACCGGATGTAACACAATGTAATGGGTTCTAACACCGGATGTATGGGTAATGAAATCCTCGCGTAATGGGGTTGTTTCACAATGGCAATGGTGAAGAAAGCCCCCCAAAAAAAACAACAACAACAACAGAATAACCGAATGAAAACAAAAACAAAGGAAATGAAGCTGAACTGAAGCTTGGGTGAAAATTGAACGCATGATCATAATAGCCGCACCCCCCCCCCCCCCCCCAAAAAAAAGATTACTCATTAGACCGTGAAAATGCAATTACAAATTCAGTTATGATAAACTATTCGTGACAAGAGAATGAAAAATTCGCGCGTGAAATGTTACATTTATTTACCTGCACGGCAAAGAATACGATCCATTTCGTCGCTTATTTCATCACGGTTTTAAGTCCGTAGGCTTGCGCGTGCCTGGAAATATCCCTTTGACATTGACTGAGTTTTATATTGTTTCCACTGCACTCACAAACCGAAACGTCCCTTTTGGGATTTGAAAGAGACCAACTTTCCATTGTCCCGACCAGGATATTTTCCTTCGCACGACGATATGCAAATTTCCCTTACAGTGTTTTTGATCGACGGCACAAATTTACGTCCGGTCACCCCTCCCCCAACCGAAAAAAAAAAACAACAGCAATAAATAAATAAATAAATAAACAGAAAGAATGCCAAAATTTGAGCAGGTATTAGGTACTGAATGTGAAAATTTATCGGCTTGGAGAGAACTTATTTATTTCTGGAGGAGAGGTGGGTCAAAAATTCCAACTTCGTAACTTCTATTAATGTGTAAGCTAATGCCCCAGATCAGCGACGTATCTTACATGCAGGCCATCCTTAACATCCAATAAGCAATGAATTTAAAAACAAACAAACAAACAAACAAACAAACCCAGGAAACATGGGCGGCTTATGTGGTTGCGTATAAAACGATCAGTGAAGCGCTTTTATTTTGTTCTCTTTATTCACCACTGTAAAACAGTCATGAAAGCGGATCAAAAGTCGTCCTTTTATCCCCCTAGCAATGATTTATTGTACCAAAAATATCTAAAGAAGAGATAATTCCATTGCAACAATTAGCCGAAGCTACAAAAACAAACAAACAAACAAAAAGCGCGTATATCGCATTTAAAACTACATCCGGTCAGCAGTTTTGCTACTCGCATTTCCGGTCTACATACGTTTGGTCGTAAACAGGTCGTAAACAACGATTTCTTCGCTTCTCAACCATGCACCACGGAATGAACGGCTCGATTTAGCCAAAGACTTTATTCAGAATCGTCGCAGACATGCATTTGCTCAGCTGTGATCTTGATGCGTCTATTTAACTTCGTGGATGGATTGTATTGACGAATTATTTCGATACTCAACACACGACTGTGTTTGACCTGTTCGACTGTTCTTTATTCGGGTTAATGCATCATCATCTTTGGTCTAAAAGTAGATGTTCGGCGAGGCTAGGCAGTTAGATTTGTCCTTTCCGCTAGAGTCTGTGCAAGGTTTGGTCAAGAAAATGGAGCGAGCGAACTGAGGAGAGACCCATCCTACACGACAAAAGCATCCTGAAGAAATTCCCAAAAGTTGCAAGGTGGGCTTTGTTTTAATTTATATTTCATAAAAATTCGTTGGCCAAAACCTAATCAATCAAATGTAGATAACAAATAAGATGAATGAAAAAAACCTCTGAAGCTGATATTTTCTATCTAAAGCCTGTTTGAACCAAATACTGGGGACCTCAACATTTCCAATTTTGCAATTTTTTGCAACTTGCCTCGGATGTCTTCAACACCCATGGCCAGAATATAATTTTCCCCAAATAGATTTTATAATATTTATAAACTTCAATATCTATGTAAGCCCTGCTGCTAATTTGGTTTATGTGGAATGAGTACTTTCGGAGAAATAACGAATATGGTTGTGCTTGTTTTTCCTTCTTGTCAAAATGGCTGACAGGCAACATAGTAATACGAACATTGTCTTCTTGATTATAGAACCAAAAATACTCTAACAGAAAATTTTATAAACTGGGAGAGTGGTTCTACCATCTGTATGAATTTCATTTGAATTGGTTCACATGCACCCGAGAACCAGACTCATTTATTTTTACTATTTGAGAGTGAATTTTTCAGTCAAAACATAGACCTCAGGCCGACGTGATCAAGTGCGGTTTCCATGGCAACGACGCACCTGCCGATCCAAATATGGCTGTTTTTGTTCATCCCTCCAAGTAACCTACCTCCACACAAAAAATGAAGGGAGGTTAAAAATTTTCATTTCCAACTTTGCTTCACTTTCCTGGAGAATTGCTCTTAAGCGATCTGTTTGAAGGACTAAATTAGGTGAAACACCATTTCTTACGACACCACTGGCACCCCGTATGAGATTAAAACGAGATGTTTCAACCAAATCATAGAATTCGGAAAATATACTTCTGTAAGCATGACCTTTCGTGTAATATGACACGGAATCCAAACTTAACTTATTGACAGCATCTCCATCATCGATCGGGTCGGAAAGATGAATTATTCTTTTATTATTCATGTCTAGTTCAGTCTGCATTTTCATATCTCCATTTTCGTATTTGAACATAACATTATCCAACCCATCGTAAATATCTGGATACACACTATCCGACCAATCTTTTACACCGTAAACAACCAGATGGCACTGCACCGGTGTCGCTGTAGCTGTTCCCTGCATCGTCAAATAGATGTAATCTGGAGTTTGTTTGCTGTTGTTATTGAATTGAACCAATAGCTTGCTATAATCAGTGAAATCACGCTGTGTTGATTTGTGGATATACGCAGAAGATGCAGTACATGATAATTGAATATTGGTCATTTCCGGTGGGTAGAATTCAAACACGATAGTGTATGTTCCTATAGCGAGAGAATAAAGATTGAAACCTATCCTTGATCGATAATTATTTGTGCCTGCATCCTTTGTCAAAACTATGCTGTAAGCCTTTTTATTTTGATGTGGAGATTCATTGAAATCAACAATACCATTCACCGTGATATTGTACTCCGAACTGCTCTCGTCACTATCTATAAGATATTTGAATTCATTTGTTTTATGACTGCTGACAAGATGACTCTGTTCCAATCTGTCCTCGAAATATTTTTTGGTAGTAGCGTCATTATCATCAGTCGGTTTGGCGATGGATTTGATCTGTTTATTATTCATATCAAGGTTACCTGTCATTGGGGCACTTCCATCTTTTTTCAAATATGCACTCAAATAACTTCCACCAGATGGTATTTTGGCTATTTCTGTATCAACATATGCTTTAGTGGAAGCATCATTGGGATCGGAAGGATTTCCAAGAATCGTTATTTTATGACCTCTCATATCTAAATCACCACCAAGAGCATTGGGTGTCAACCTGTTGAGAAAGTTATGTTCAACGTAGTATTTATTGACAGCATCATTATTATCAACAGGTTGAGCCATATCTTTGATTCTATGATTGTCCATATTGAGGTCACTGTTGGATACTTTTTGTAAATATTTTGTTTCACAAAAGCCTAAATTGACAACATCAGATGAAGTTTGAATATTATACCCAAGGTTGGTAATCTGTTGATTTCCCATATCCAAATTTCCAGTCATTTTAACGGTGCCATCTTTTTTCACATATGCAGATAAATCAGTTGATGGTATTTTTTTAATCTCATCATCCACATACTTTTTATTCGCCGCTTGATCGTTATTATTGGGTTTTACCACATTAAGATCGAAAAATGTTTTCCGCCCGGTAATATGTTGTTCAGTCGATGTTACCATAATTTCGCTTTTTTTACGGCCACCATAACCATCAAAGTTTTGCAAATCCGGTACATGAAGGTGAATATTGTCATAAGACTGATGTTCAGTCATTAATCTGACACTATTGAAGCTACCAGCACCGTCTGGTATGTCCTGCAGATAGACGCTGTTTGTATGAACACTTCCGGATCCACTGTAAATCACTGCTTTATTATTTTGAACATTACCCGGTGTATTATCCAAAACCTGGATCTGACCTTTTGTGGCAACATCGTTTGGGTTTGCACCGTTTTTTACATTTACGAGTCTTTTACTTTCCATATCGTAATTCCCATCTCCATCCAATTTGAAACCAAGCCCCGGAAAACCCCGCTCTCCTCTCCCTCCTTTTCCTGAAGAAGAATCGTTAAAATTTAAAACACCGTTGTAAAAACTCATTTTATTTAATAACTAGATAATTTGTGTAAAATTTTTTGCGTTGAACTTTCGGGGTTTGTCGGAATATAAAAATGTGTGAGGCTCATTTGTTGCGTATTCGTATATTTTTTCGTTTATCCCCAAATCTCTGCAAATTGAATTCTTTTCTCTTGTGTTTGGAAAATCGTAAATGCAGTAATTAGAGCAGTTCAATCTAATTGTTTTATCCGTGTTGTAAAAAGACTGAGAAAGATAGACGCAGCTGCAGTTTTTGTTTTGAGAATTTGTAAAATAATTACGAATTTCCCTATCGTTTGCTGTTCCAGTGTTCAAGTAATCGTCGAAAATTACCAACTTTTGATGCTCGTCGTTCATTTCCGACAATGGTAAAATATCACCGTTACTTGCTTCAATCATATCATAACCGTATTTTCTTGAAAAAGGTTCAAAAAAATCTAACAAAAATCGATACTTATCCTGTTCCAAGTTTTTTGCATACAAGTATATCTTATCGTAATACAAAAGTGGTTTCATTATCATGTGAACCAAAAGGTTGGTTTTTCCACAACCGCTAGGCGCACAAATCAACATTCTAAAGCATCTATCAGGCATGAATTCACATCCTGGTATCTGTCGAAATTTGTTATCACTGTAACCTTTGACATCGTAGTTTGGTATTTCCATTTACTAATACCAAACAAAATATTTTTTCGATAACGGTTTGTTTTTTTAATGAAATGGTGGTGCGACTCGCTATACGACTTGCTATACGACTCGCTATACGACTCGCTATACGACTCGCTATACGATCTTTTTTATATTTATTTTTTTACATTTTTCAGAAAAAATTTGTTGAATAATAATAAAATGAGTTTGCAAAAATGGAAAGAATTGGCAGAAAAAAGAACGAAAGCCGGCCAAACTGTCAACGCAATTAGGGAAACGATAAAACAAAAAAAGATTTTAGATACAATGGGAGAAGCTGAAGCAGAAAAACTTTTTCAACCAATAACAACCGGTTTGAAAGACTTGAAACTGACTCAGACTAAACCTGCAAAAAGGATGGTTAGAAAAAAAGCACCCGGAGGTTTTGCTCCAGATTATGGAATTAACATTGAGGATGAAGGAATTCCAGATTACAATCTAGAAGATTTGTTTGATGAGGGAGTTCAACCACAAAGCACAAAACAGCTTGTCCCAAAACCACCTTCTTACGACGATTTTTTGAAAGATTTGGAATCCGGTGAAAAGAAAATATCAGTCGATCCAGAGTTTATGCCACAACTAGAAGACCCTCCAGAATACGAAGAAGATGAAGTTCCGGATTATTCAATTTTTGATGAAGACAGAATAAATGAGACTTTGGACGAACTTGGTATATCAAATTATGATGACATTGAAGCACAACTCAACAGGGTTGATATGTCAGCAAAAACTAGACATAATTATTTATCAAAGAAAATCGAAGAGGCGACAAAAAAAAGACAGCAACTTCCAGGATACAAAACACACATTACAAAGCAGCTGAACAAAGGTATGATTAGTCAGGCTGAAGCTCAGTTTGGAAGAAAAGTTATTGACGATACGAGAAAAGTTCTCACCGACTACATTAACTATAATAAAAGCAAGTTGAAAAGTATTAAAGGTTCGGGTTTGAGAAGGTCCGTAGGGGGTCAAAGACCCAAATCTACCAAAACCAAAATAGGTGGAAACGCCAAAATAGGCGGAAACGCTTTTTTCATAAATCCAGACGACGCTATAAAAAAGTTGCAGTTAATCGTTGGTTCGATTGAAGCAGGAAATAACAGTGTTGAGTTAAGAAACATGGGTGTAGCAATTTTGGATATTTTATTAAAAAACAACATTATCAACAAGCCTGTGTACAATAATTTTTACAAAAACTTTTTCGGATGAATAAATAAAAATGGAGAGACAATTGGTTTTATCTTCTCACAGCGTTAAAAAACAAGGTAAAAATAGACCAAGTGATTTTACAATCAAATATAATGAACCAATAAGACTAAATCCAAACAAAACGTATGTTCTTGGTCTTGACAGAATCATAACAATGTCGTTCACTTGGTTCAATATCAATTCGGATTTGAAAAACCAGCTCATAAAATACTCTTCCGACGGAGGAAAAACTTGGAGAGACATTAATTTTCCACCGGGTACGTGGAACTATGTTGATTTTAACGATCACATCAAGGAAGAGACAAAAACAGGAACAGCAAGCAACCCCTCGTATCCGATTACATTGGAATTTGATAACACAACATATAAAACAATCATTACATTGGCAGCAAATTATCAACTCGATTTGAGACCGTCGAATTTTAACGACTTGATCGGTTTTAACAAAAAGATTTTGACAAGTACTGAAAATATTGGTGACTACACACCAAATCTGAGCCAAGATACGGAGATTCTCAACATTCACTGTAATCTAATTTCGGAAAGTCTTGTCGATGGGGATGAAACAGACATATTGTATTCGTTTGGAACAAACGACTTGACACCTTCATATGCTTTTACTAAAGAACCTCGGAGGGTTCAATTTAACCCAGTCAACAAGTATTTAATCAACAACATACGGATATACATCACCGACGGACAGAGAAGGATAATAGATTTGAATAATGCTGATACCGCATTTTCGTTAATTTTGAAAGAAAAAATATAAAAGATTGTAATAATAAAAATGCAACCATATAATTACAAAAGGATTTTTCATCCGAAACTCGGAAGATTTGTTTACAAACACAAAGGATCGGGTTTGATTGTGGATAATATTTTCAAACCGATGAAAAAAATGTTGGCAACAGCGACCAAAGCTGTTTTGAAACCTCTTGCTAAAAAAGCTTTGAAATCGGGAATAGAAAGTGCCGGCGACAAAATCGGAAAGAAAGCAGTTGATATTGCGGGTAAAAAATTTTCTGAAAGTCCAGGTTTAACGTTTTTGAAAGAGATGGGTAAAAAAACTTCTAATCCCACATCTACAGTAAGAGATTACAACGGAATGTTGAATTCAATGATTCAGTTTTCACAACCAAAGACAACCAAAAAACAACCAAAGGTAACCCAACCCGCCGAAGAAGATTATAATTTGATTTTGAATCGAATGATTTCCGGAAGCGGGATGAAAAAAGTTAGAAAAACTAAAAAATAAAAAATAAAATTTTCGGTATAAATAAAAAGGATGAGTTTCAGAATAAGTGAAAAACTTCAAAGATACGAAATGGTTAAATTTGAACCTGACAATGTTATTGAGGTGCCTGGAAACAACAATTCTCAGAAAAAAACAGGTTATAAATTTACAATCAACGACAGATCGAATTTTTTCGATTATTTTAACGGGTATTTTGAGGTTACCAAGGAGTTACAGAAAAAAGCTGACGGTACGGGTTATGCAGCCGCTGACAGAATTACCATGATCAATGGTTCACATTCTCTCATCAAACACATGGTCATCAAATCATCAGGAAAAATTGTTTACGAAAGTGACAACATTCACAGAATCACAAACGCCAAAAATTTGCTTGAGTACAGCGACGATTTCAGTAGGTCGGTTGCTAAAAACAGTTTTTGATATCTTGATACAAACGGATCAACAGCAAACACAAATACAGGTTTTGAAGCAAGACGAATTTTAACTCAAGCTACAAACAATGATGGAAGTGGCGGTGCAAAAAGAATTAATGAAATCATTAAACTTAACAGGTACAGTTTTTTCGAGGAATTGGAAGACAAGATGATTCCACCCATGCAGCTCACAATCGAAATTACATTGAACGATGATTCTGAATTGATTCACAAAGCTGCTGCTGCCGACGACGGCCGTGTTGTTGTGACTCAATTTAATCTTTGGCTTCCAAAAATGGATCCAAAGGATAGTGAATCAAACGAATTTGTTAAAGATTTTTTGAAGCCCAGTAAATGGGTTTACATGAGAGATTTATACAACCAGAGTCCGAATACAAGAGCAGTTCAAAACTCGTTTCAAATCAATCCCGCCATTGACAATGTAAAACATGTATTTATTTATTTGCAGCGAACCGATGGTCCAAACAACGAGGAATCTGAGAGAACACCGTATGTTTACGATACTTTCAAGTTGAATGCAGCAGATTCAAATTCCAGTCTTGCAACGTGTCGATTACAATATGGAAACAGCACTTTTTATCCTCATTTGGAGTACGATGCAGATTCAAAAGCCAGAATCTTTGAAGATTTGATGTCTTATGCTTACAGAAAAAACGATCTCAACACCGGTACGCAGTTGAATATCCACAATTTCGATGCTCTTTACGGTCTTATTTATTTTAATTTGACTTATCAAAAAGAGACTGCCACACGCGATCCGAAACAACTGATGTTAAATTTCAGATTGAATACCGCTCCGACAGCTAATGTAAGGGCACATGCCATCGTTTTTTATGAAACTGAAATAATTGTGGATAAAAGAGGAAACGAACTTGTGATTGTCTAATTTGGAAAAAATTTTTTATTTTATTTGATACAAATAAAATAACGATGACTCAATTGTATGAGATAAACATTTCGCTTTCTGAAAATCAGAAAAAAACTTTGAGTAAAGCCTATCATGAAAAGGACACGATTACATTGCGTTTGAAAAAAGACGCTCTATCCGGGTCCGATACTCTTTTAGTACCTAAAACAACTGTAAACAGATTGGAAAAGAATCGAAAACTAAACAAGGGAATGGATATCAAACTCGCTAAAACAAACATTAGAAAACAAGTTGGTGGATCACTTTTGAGTTCGATTTTAACACTCGGTCGAACCTTTGGTCCACAATTGGCGAAAACTTTGGGAATGTCTGCTCTTTCAGGTGTTGTTTCAGAGGGTGCATCCCAACTTGTTAAAAAGATATCAGGTGGTGCCCAAACCGGCGGTTTTTTAATCCCAAATTCCAAAATTCAACAACTGATCGCAAACAAACATCTATTGACCGATAAACAAAAAAGGGATATTTTAAACGCGCTGCAAACAGGTTCGGGAGTTCCAATCAAACCAACAAAAAAGCAGCAAGAGGGTGGTTTTCTTGGCACACTCTTAGCATCAATCGGAATCCCGCTTGCCCTTGAGGCTTTCAAAAAGATGACAGGATCCGGCGGTCCGAGAATGGGTAAGGCTCCCACAGCTAAACAGGATGGTGGAGCAGCTCCGAGACTGGGTGCATACCAACCACCGCCCCCTTTTTTTGGAACATGGGAACAAGTCCCCGGAACAATGGGCGCCGGAAAAAAAAAGACGAAAAAAAAGACTGGGGACGGGTTACTTTTAGGGAAAAACAGCCCATTCAATCAAATACCATTGTTGGGGGCAATATTTTAATGATGAAATCATTCGTTAAGTTTGAAAAAAACATTCCGATGAGTAATTTCGATTTGGAAAAATGGTGTAAACGTTTAAAAATACCTATCGACACGGGTGGTGTTTTGTCAAGAGATCAAACTGTTCCGCACAACCATAAAATGGCGTTATTCATATACAACCTTGAACCGTCATACATGAGCGGAAGCCATTGGGTAGCAACACATGTAAAAAACGGTGTAATCAATTATTTCGACAGTTTTGGATTACCACCGTTCCAAGAGATTGTAAATCACGCAAAGAAAAAAAATCTAACTCTGATTCATCAAAACGAACAGATTCAAGGATTGTTGACAACAACTTGCGGTTACTTTTGTTTGTATTTTTTGAATGAGATGAATAAAGGTAAATCTGACAACCCAGCGGAGCTGTACTTTGATCTATTGCAAGTATTTGATGTAAATGATACTTTGAAAAATGAAAAATTCATTGAAAAATATTTTGAAAAAATAATCTAGTCTAATATTAAATGAAATCTTATTGCGTAAAACAACGAAAACAAACTGAATGTGTTGAACCTGCAGGTTACAAACGTGCAAAGAACGGTCGACTCATGTTTTTCTGCACATGTGCAGAATGTGGAATCACAAAAACCAAATTTGTAAAGGAACAGGGAAACTGATTAGCCCGTCTCAGGGGGCGGGCATTTTCGACACAATAGCCTCGACTGGAACAGATATGTTAATTCAACATGGTATTCCTTGGCTTGGAAAAAAAGCTGTTGAAGCAGGTCGTTATTATGCTAGTGAAGCTTTGAGAAACCCAAAACTTCAAGAAAAGGCTCTCGATTATACGTTGGAAAAAGCTGCACCGTTGATTCAAAAAGCGGGTTCAGAAGCGTTGGATCAATTGTCAACAAAGATTCGACCAAACAAAAAATACAAAACAGATAGAAAAGATCTCGATGGGGGTGGTTTATTTGATAGTGTTTTGGGGCAATTGGGCACACCTGGAAAAGCAGCATCAAAGTCGATGGATGTTGTTGGAACTTTAATTCCATCAACAAAGAATGTCTTTGATGAATATAAATCTGGAGAAATTGCAAAAAGAGCGTTTAGTACAGATACTGGTGTTTTGTCGAGTCAATTTTGGACAGGAAAGGCAGGTAAAAAAACATTAGAAAAATACAAAGATTATCCATGTAGCAGCATGGTAAAAACTGGTAGTAAATATCACAACACGCCTGCTTGTTCAAGTTATAAAAACATTGGTTGGCATCCTCCAAATTGGGGTGAATATGAAAAAGGAATGAAGGGAAGACCTACTACTGGCGGTTCGATTGATATTCACAAAGCAATCGGAAAACTCCCAAAACCAAAAGGTGGTTGGACTCTTCCAGGACATAAATACACAGGCCCTTACAATGATCTTGAAAATCAGGTCAGATGGGATCCAAAAACAGGTGAAATTCTTGAGATATACGATAAGCCGACTGGAAAAACGGATGCGATTGCAATGCAGCACGATGTTGATTATTCAGTTTGCAAAGATGATAAAAAATGCAAGAATGAAGCCGATAGGAAAATGGTCAAAGCGCTGGACTCTGTTCCTTATAATGAGAGACAATGGGGTCACTGGATGGCTCGAAATATGATTAACACAAAGCAAAAACTTGGTCTCGGCGTTCCAAAAAACGTCAAAAGCCGTCGGGTAAAGACATTGGGTGGCAAGAAAAATTAGCAGATGAACTGCATAGACCCATAAAAAGAAAATTTACCCGACGGCGCGTCATTGTAAATCACATTGATGAGATATGGGCAGCTGACCTTGTTGAGATGCAGCAGTTCAGCAGATGGAATAAAGGTTATAAATATCTTCTCATGATAATCGATGTCTTTAGCAAATACGGTTGGATTGTACCATTGAAGGATAAAAAAGGTGAGACAGTAACCAAAGCATTTCAAAACATCTTTAAAAAAGGTAGAAAACCGGAGTTTGTGTGGACTGACAAAGGTTCAGAGTTTTACAACAAACATCTGAAAGACTTGCTAAGAAAACATGAGATTGAACTGTATTCAACAGAAAATGAAGAGAAATCGTCAGTGGTTGAGCGTTGGAACAGAACAATTAAAAATAGAATGTGGAAGGAATTCACTGCTCAAGGTAATACAATGTATCTTGACATACTACCCGAAATATTAAAGCGGTACAACAACACCAAACATCGTTCGATAAAAATGACGCCGGCAGAAGCGTCGAGGAAAGAGAATGAACGAACCGTTTACTTCAACCTTTTCGATGATATGAATCCAACCTCAACAAAGCCAAAATACAGAGTCGGTGATAAGGTCAGAATTTCCAAGTACAAACGTCCTGTCTTCGACAAAGGATACACACCCAATTGGTCAGAAGAAGTTTTTACAGTCGATAAGATACAATACACCAATCCGATCACTTACAGACTCAAAGACCTCAGTGGTGAGGAGATATCCGGTTCTTTTTATGAACAGGAGATGCAAAAGGCTGTTCAAGACGTTTACCGTATTGAGAAAGTGATTCGACGAGACTATAAAAAAGGTAAAGCTTTGGTAAAGTGGAGCGGTTACCCAGAAAAATTCAATTCCTGGGTGGATATAAACGATCTGATGTAAAAAATAAATTTAAAAAGTATTATCTTATATATAAGAAAAGAAAATGTCGAAATACATGACTCTTCGAGATCTTCAAAAAATGGCTGTTGGAAAAAAAATCAAATACTATATGAAGCTATCAAAAACAGAGTTGATAAAAGCGTTGAATCTTGACGAAAAAATCGTATGTAAGCCATCAAATGCAAAGGAAGTGTTGATCACAAATGTTGAAACGCAAGTCGTCACAAGATGCAAAAGTATCTATCAGTGTTCAAAAATGTTGAAGAAAAATAACGGATCAATTCAATATTACATAAAATGTGGAAATGAGTTTATGGACGTGAATGGAAATAAGGTTAAATTATCTTTTGCTTAAAATTTTTTCATTTTGAAAAAAATGAAAAAAACAATTTAAAAAATATTTTCTTATATATAATAAAAGAAAATGGATTCAAAGAAATTCGTAAATTTTAAAAATCTCGCGAAAAATTTTGGTACACTTGTTTTTTCAAGTCTGAAGAAAACAAATATTTTCGATTCCATAAATAAAAAACTTACTAGAGAACAACCTACACAACCGACACAAATTAAAGAAAAAATCGATGCCGCAGTCAATTGGGGAAAGAAAAAGGTTGAGAATTGGGGTGTTTGGTTAAAAAATAAGGCACCAAAACCTGTTGTTAACGAAGAGATTTACTCTTTCAAAAAACTTATGAACGAGATCGAAAAAAAAGATACGCAACCTGAAATCAAACAATACGAGATCAAAAATATTGGTGAGAGTTCAAATAAAAAGTTCAAAACGTTTTTTGATAAATTTAGGGTTGAACCCAACCAATCAACAGAAATCAGTGTAGATAAAATATTGATGGAAATGGCAAACAAAGTCATAAATAAGAGAGAGTTGAAAGACGGTGACAAAATAAGATGGATAATCAGTCACCCGTCGTGGAATAAACCTATCAGTTCAAAATTAATAACAATCAAAGGAAAACTCGATTCTGAAATAACAAATAAACTTTCAGGATTCGTTGAATACAAACAGGTACCTTTGTCCGAGGTAAAGTTTGTAATTCAATCAACAAAGATTCCTCGAGGTGCTGGGCGATTAATCGTTACAAATTCAAATCTGAAAAGGAAGAAAAGCTTCATCACAATAAAAAATGACGATTCAATTTGTCTTGCTCGCGCTATTGTAACAGCTGTTGCAAACATAAACAAAACAAAATGGACGCAAACACAATTAAAAGACGGGTTTAACAGATCACGAAAATTGCAAAAGGATATGGCTGAAAAACTTCATGAAGAAGCGGGAGTTGAAATCAATGAGTTTGGATCAACTTTAGAAGACATTAAGACATTTGCAAATCATCTCAAAATTCAAATCAATGTTGTTGATGCTGAATATTTTAACGAGTTAACGTTTTCAACCGAAAATGAACATAATTCTCAAATGATTTACCTTTACAAAAACGGTAATCATTTTGATGTAATAACGAGTATGACAGGGTTTTTGTGTAAATCTTATTATTGTCACACTTGTAAAAAACCGTACAAAAAACGTGATTGTCACAAGTGCCCTGCAAAATGCATTGCGTGTTTCAAGTACTTTGCAAATGGAAATAAATGCAGCGGAAAAGTGATCGAATGTAACGATTGTAATAGGTGTTTCTTTGGTAACAATTGTTTTGAGGAGCATAAACGCGAAAGAAGTGTCAAGGATGGATCAAAATCGGATATTGTTTGTGAAAAAGTTTGCAAATGCCTCAAATGTGGGCGAATTGTGACAGACGGGCTTGAAAAACACATATGCGGACACAGTAAATGCAGTAATTGCAGACAGTACTGTGATATGAACGAACATAGATGCTTTATGGTGAAAAAAAATTCCAAAGGAGGAAACTGTGTTGGGTGTGTTGAGGAAAAAAAGTGTTATTCTTGTAAAACGAGAACCGATAAATACATTTTTTATGATTTTGAAACAAATCAAGAAACCGGTGTCCATGTCGTCAATTGGGTTGACTGTGAAGATTTTCATGGTAATAAAAACACGTTTGAAACGATTGATGAATTTTGTAAATTTGTTTTCGAAAAAGATAATGAAGGTTTCACTTTCATTGCTCACAATGCAAAAGGTTACGACGCTCAGTTTATCAGGAATTGGTGTATTGAAAATGGGATGAAACCGTATTGTATTTATAACGGAACAAAGATAATGAGCATGGAGGTTTCGGGGCGAAGGTTTATCGATTCATTAAACTTTGTGGCTGCTCCTTTAGCATCGTTTCCAAAAACGTTTGGTTTAACAGAGTTGAAAAAGGGGTATTTTCCTCATTATTTCAATAAGAAATGCAACCAAAACTATGTTGGACCGATCCCTAGTAAGAAACATTTTGGTTTTGATAGAATGAGCTCGTATGGTAGAAAAGCTTTTGTTGAATGGCACCAAGCGCGAGTTGATGAAAACTATGTCTTTGACTTCAAAAAGGAATTGAGAGAGTACTGCAGAAGTGATGTTGACATTTTGAGGAGAAGTATGTTAAAATTTAGGAATGATTTTATTGAGTTGGAAAACATTGATCCTCTTTTATACACAACAATTGCATCAGTTTGTATGACTGTTTACCGTTGCAACTATATGCCACACAACCAAATTGGTGTTGTAAAAGATTCCGCAAGAGGAGAAAAATTTAGTAAAATAAGTATAGCTTGGTTAGACTGGATATCTGAGAGAGACGGGGTAAATATTAAACATGCTCTCAATGGTGGTGAAAAAAATTTGACAGACATTGGAAAAGTTGATGGATTCTGCAAAGAAACAAAAACTGTCTATGAATTTCAAGGATGCTTTTGGCACGGTTGTGAAAAATGCTTTTCAAGCGATACAATCAACACAAAAAATCAGATGGATATGTTGACTCTCAGGAATAGAACAAAAGAAAAGAATGAAAGGATAATAGACTGTGGGTGGAATCTTGTTGAAGAATACGAATGCGGGTTAAAAGAAAACAAGGAGTTTTTGAAATTTTTCAAGGGTTGGGATCGAGAATGTATTGAACCTCTAAATCCAAGGGATGCGTTTTTTGGAGGTCGAACAAATGTAACAAAACTGACATACGATTTTAAAAAAGGTGAAAAAGGAAAATACGTTGACTTTGTCAGTCTCTACCCTACGGTTCAATTCTACAAGGATTATCCTGTTGGTCATCCGGAAAAGATCTTTTTGCCGGATGAGTACGATTCAAATTGGTTTGGTTTTGTAAAATGTAAAGTGCTACCTCCACGCGGTCTTTATCACCCTGTTTTACCAGTAAAAATGACATGTGGAAATGCAGAAAAGCAGTTATTTCCACTATGTAAAAAATGTGCTGTTTTAAAATCCCATGAAAAATGTTTGCATTCGGACGAAGAACGAATGTTTGTTGGTACTTGGTGTACAAACGAGTTGAATGTTGCTGTTAAAAAGGGATATGAGATTCAAAAAATATTTGAGGTGTGGAATTTTGAAAACCGATCCAATAAACTTTTCAAGGGTTACGTTAAAAAATTCATGAAGATAAAAATGGAGAGTAGTGAGTTAAAAACTGGTGAAGGATGCACATATAAATCTGTTGAAGAGTATAGGAATGTTGTAAAGTCAAAACTAGGAATACAGTTGGGTGAAATAAAATTTAACCCTGGAATGAGGGCGATCTCAAAACTGTGTTTGAATAGTTTATGGGGAAAGTTTGGACAAAGAAATAATATGAAAAAATCGGTATATGTTGTTGAGCCACACGAGTTTTACAAAATTTTGTTAGATGAAAAGATTGATGATCTGAACATTCATTTTATCAATGAAGATATGGTTGAAATGAACTACAACCTAAAAGACCATTTTGTTGACAACAGTAATAATACAAACATATTCATTGCGGCTTTCACAACCAGTCATGCAAGAATGATGTTGTATGGAGTGTTGGACAATCTGGGTGACAATGTTCTCGGTTTTGATACTGATAGTTGTTGGTATATTGAAAAAGAAAATGGTCCAACAATCAAAACAGGTGATAACCTAGGTGATCTTACCGATGAGCTTGGTGGATACTACATTGAAAAATGGTGTGGAACAGGACCAAAGTCCTACAGTTATTGCACAAGTAACGGGAAAGCAGTGTGTAAAGTAAAAGGTTTCACACTCAATTATGAAAACAGTCAATATATAAATCATCAAACAATGAGACAAATAATCGAAGGTCAGAAAAAACGAATAACCACTGTTAACGAACAAATGATAACACGGGATAGTAAGACAAAGGAGGTAAAAAACATGTATCAGGAAAAAGACTTTACAATGTGTTACGATAAAAGGGTGATTGTCAAGACTGAATCAGGAATTGATATTTTTCCCCATGGTTTTTAAAATCTTTCCCTCACTTTGTACCCGCTTTATACTGTGCCCTAAAGTTACTTTTTAATATATTTTGGTCAGGTTGATGTCTGTTCGGGTTAATTACACAACGTTTAGTCGCAATATATCTGTTGAGGTTGAGGGGATGGTTTTTGAAAGGTTTGAACCCGTCGGGGTTGATTGCATACCGTTTAGTCGCGATTTAAAGACGCGCCCTACGGTGTGCTACATTACTACTTACCATCACACTGGACTTAGGATTTCTTTAAGGGAAAGGTGTTTACAAAACGACTTCTTCATTGGAAACAATGATCACGAATCATTTCACAGTCTGTGTGTAGTTGCACTTGGCGTGGGCAGCGCTAAGTGATGTAGGTAGCATCTGTGAAAATTTTCTTCTTGCAGTTGGTTATCTAGAAATGTTGGTCACTGTATTATGCCGAAAAAAAACTTATTTAAAAAGTTAGAGTAAACATCAAATATTGTATACACAATGTCCCCAGGTTTCCTGAAACCCTTTTGTATACTCAGATATTACTTTAGTGATGGTGGACGTAATTTTTTTTTGTTTCAAAAGATAATAAAGGTGGCATCAAATATAAGATTCCGTCAAGTTAATAAGGTTTCTAAGAAGCGAGTCTTCCAAAAGAAAAAAAATTGAATCTCAACTTTTAATAAATATGCGAAGTTATAATCTGTTTTCCAATGTATTGTAAAATATCACGAGGGGTTTAGTCTTAAAACTCTGGCAGAAATATTTCAATTAATTTTCCATCAGTAGCAAGCTGCTTAAAGTTCCCCAGCTTCTACGTTTGGTCAGTATTGTAATGCAGATGCGTTGCGCTGCTATAATAAAAAAAACGTATTTGTATTGTGGTTCCGGCGAAAGTCAAACGACCACTGTCATACCCGCCCGTTTAGACGTTCAAATATTACTACTACAACTGCTGAATTTCTTGCGTTGTTTATGGCCTTTTTTGCGTCCATTTAAGGGTCTCTATATTCTGCAATCAGGCATTACATTGCCAACTGCCAGTACTTCGTTAACCAGCACGTGTTTTACGAAAAAGACAAGCAGGGCAAATGTAATTGTCATAACATGTCTACGAATTTCAGCAACGTTTCATTTATCCAGCAGAATCCATCATGTGAAAATTTGGAAGCCACTTTCCCATTTAAAATCAGCCAAATGGTAATCTTCTCAATTACTTTGTTCTTGAGCCTGATTGGAAATACTCTTATTATCATCACAGTGTACAAGCGCCCAGAGCTGAAGAAGACGGTAAACTACTTTATTGTTAATATGGCGGTGTCCGACTTCGTTTTTCCGCTAACAGCCATTCCAGTTCGCTTGGCAGAGGCTTCGTCCAGTTCTTGGCAGTGGCCTATCGGCGGTACAGCAGGATCAATCCTCTGCAAGCTGATTAACTTCCTTGTGTCTGTTTCGATTACTGTTTCCATACAAAGCCTTGTTTGGATCGCCTTGGATCGGTTTGTGGCGGTTGTCTGGCCAATGAAAGTTCGTCTTATCACGTCTAAATTTCGTTCCTTTGCTATTGCGTCTACTTGGATCGTGGCTCTCACAGCGAACTCTGTAGATCTGTATTCTTCTGAGTTACTGAAGGAAAATGGAGAAATTAGATGCGGTAAAGACAAAACTTCCTTGTTGTTCAAAGCTATAAATTATGTCCGATTGGTGTTCTTCGCCTTTGCACCGATAGTTCTTATAACGATTTTATACTGCGCTATTGCATTTACCCTACGGAAACAAGATAAAATGCTTCAGTGTACTACAGTCCATAGAACTGATCATAAAAAGAGGCAAGCCATTAAGATGAGCCTATGCGTCGTCGGCTTATTCTATCTGTTCTTTCTTCCTTGTGTAACTGCACTTGTCTTAAGAGAAACTTCGGTTTTAAAGACGTGTTTATACAAACACCTCTTCCTGGTTTCTATCTTGGCCGTTCATGTATCTTCCACAACAAATCCAATCGTTTGTTTTACATTTGTGGAAAGCTTCCGTCGTGGCCTAAGAGAAGTTTTCAAATTACCTGAGCGCAAACGATTAAAAACAAACGCAGTTACGCAGTAGGAACAGGAGAAAAGGAAGAAGTAACTCTAAAAGAGATGACTGCGTTACATGAGATGCATGCAAGAATCTGAGATTTAGCAAGGCCTGAAGAAAGACTGATCCAAACGTTCACTGTAAATATATCATCTTCAACTTGCTATAATACATTAAACCAAGAGGAAAGGGTTTGACTACTTTGAAAATTACCGATTTGGTTACCATTTATGAAGCGTTTCTCAATCTACGATGATGGCCTCTCTTGTTGAGAGAAGCTCGGAAATTATAGTTGGAAATAAAAAATAGTACTTTTAAATACTTGCGCGAAATTAGCTAGAGACTACGCAATGTAAGCACACCTTAGTTGATGACAGCGGTGAACAGAACGTGTGAATGATTGCTTTCAGTTATGCACATCACGTTTCAATAAATATTTAAAAAGTTTCATTTCTTTTTTTTTTTCTTTGGCAGGCACATTTATATTGAGTTAAAATTTACTTAATAAATGTACATTGCCCAAAATAAAATGAGTCATGGGTTTGAAAGAGTAATTACGAAGATAAATTTCGTACCGTTTAAATTTTTTAGCGTGAAGTTCACCATCGCGCTGATGACTTTCAGCAAAGGTCATTACATATGTTTGGTGACAACGCATTGGAAATGCAGTCAAATTCGATAACGACTCATGAGCTTTTCAAAATAGGCCTTATTATTTATGACGTTAGATAATATACCCTCACTTTATTAAAAACCCTTTCAAGTTAAGCAGAAGTCATTGAATTATGGAGCTACTTTTGTTGAGCGATTGACAATAACTGTAATTTGAAATGTTGTAGAGTTTATTTATCCGTCACCCTCTGTCAACCACTGTGAATTCGAATTTGGTTTAATCCTGTCCTCTAACCCTTGCCTTCTCAGCCCTTAGCCCTTATACATATTTATATAGGGTATAAAATGTACTTTGAAGTAACATAGAGATATTATAGGACATATCGAAACTGTGACGTCACGAGCAGCATAATTAGAATAATTATGCAAAATTTCCAGGAAACTCCAAAATCAGATCTCGCTGCTACCTTGCTACAATAGCTCTGAACGAAGCAGAAATAAGTTTTTGGCTTCTTATTACAAATATAAACTATTTTAAATTAATTTTTGAAGTAAAGAAGGAGTAGTGGTAGACAAATCAATCCTTCTAAGTGTGGAAGTGTAGGTTACAATTAAGGCAACGCATTGCATCAGTCTAATGACTCAACTAATTTCCTTCTAATAGTGGAAGTGCAGAAGTCTAAAAGTGTGGAAATGTGAAAGTGTGAAAGACGGGTCAAAAGAATAGGATTAAAAGATCTAAACAGCCATTTTAGTCATAATTAATGTATCGCATAAGCATTGCATAATTAAATAAATCACCATATACTTCACTGGAAGCGAAGGTCATCATCAAGGTATCGCATTGCTTAATAAAAAAAAAAATAATAATAATCGGCTTTCTTAATCAGATCAATGTCCACATTTTGTTTGACTTCCTTAAGCCATCTCTACTGAGTCCACAAACACTATATCCACCGTTCTGTTCTCCTCAGTGATATCCGGGGTGATATAAGTCTTCATTTGAATGCTCTTGACTGGATTCTGATACATGAGACAAAAACTATTTGTCAAAAGTTCGATGAACGTCCTTTGCTTGGTGGCAGTTTCAAGACGAAGTCAACTTCGTCAACAAAATGAAGTTGTTCATTGTTATGATCGCTCCCAAAGTCTAATACAAGAATCATCCCTCATAGCCGCCATTTTTAATGATGGACACATCGTAAATCGTTGCATTCAAAAGCAAAGGCTCAAAAATTGGCTTAATGCAAGCCAAATTCACAAAATCTTTGAGAGAAACGATAAATACTTTCTCCCTTCTTCCAGAAGGATTATTATTTTTAATTGCTTTCTGGCTTTACTATTGCTTTTCTCCCAGTACTTTTCAAACGCTTTTGCTGTTTTAATCTTGCCAAGAAATTGAAAGACTTACGATAGCGAAAGTACTATGATCATTCAATCAGATTTCGTTTCCTCTTCAAACTCTTTTCCAATGTCTTTCTACACACCATTATCTACCCTCTCCCGCCAAAATTTTAATTACGCCTTATTTGATGATCTGCGTCCTCGAACTTCAAAATTTTTGTGCCTGTTGCCTTTGCTTTTTGCAAAATTGTCTTATACTTGCATATGAATGGGAAAGAAGTCAAGAATTCGAAGTCCGGAGTAATACATTGAATTGACTTGTAGATTAATTCTTAACTAGAAATACGTGACTCGCAAAACCTCGCGAAGCTGGGGCTGGGTGGAAAGCCCTCTTTCGTGTTGTAGTATCAAATGAGGAGATTAAAAGGTTTCTGAACATAGCAACTATTTTGATGAGCATGGTCTTTTCGTAGTTCCACAGGCTAGTTTGCGGTTAGAAATCTATTTCTGACGCGATGAAATGTACAACGGGCGTGCAGCGCTGTCGTGTTCGATGAATTTATTTCCCACGGAAAATTATTTTACCGCGGCCACAAAACGTGTAATTTCTTCAATGCAATCTTTCACAAAAAAAGATTTCTAAAAGAAAGGGAAAAGATTGTGGAGAGATAGTTCTGTATCCAGTGAATATTGATGAACATTGCAGTTGAAATTTGATCATGCACGCATATTTTTTCCGATGTATGCAAATTTTTTTCAGACGACGCCAGACAGTCTGACGTCATTCAAGTGCGGACACCTTCAAAAAAACATATATATATATAAATATATTTTTCGCTCGAATTCGCGCGGCTTAGCTCCGCTCGGGCCGGCTCGGCCCGACAAATTTATTAACCTCGCTACGCTCGGGCCTTCGGCCCTCGCTTCGCGAGGAATTATTTTGTCTTTCTGTCACCTATTAACACGAGGAACTTGATGACAAGATGGAGGAAGCTTAAACCTAATATCGTTTAAAGTTATTTCTCGCGAAAAAATCTACCTCCTTCAAACATGTGAATATCCTATACTGAGTCATGGCAGAGGTCCCTTGGTACGTGCCTAGCTTGCCAATGGAAGGCTGTCGTGAAGCTTTGGTCGCAAACATGGTGTGGCTGAACATTCGACGAGGAACAATTCTTGCTAGACTTGTTACATGAGATGCCGTTAGAGGTATTTAGAATTACTTTATTTTCCTGAATTACTATTTGGTTTACAACGATATAATTATATATGAAAATCCGCTCAGTTTCCTGTAGCATTAAGCAAGTAAGAATTTTTGAAAGGAACAATGCATGTAATAATAACGATCTACAAACAGGGCGCGTTTGTTAAAACTTGTGGTTTTCAGAACGGCCCTGTAATAGGTGAGATAAATTGTGTCACGTTAGGATGTCATCCATAGACTTTTTACAGCCTATTTAATAACACCACAGCAGAGTACATGGTCATAGTTTAGAATTTCATCTGCAGAATCAAAAGTTAGAACCACCTTGTATAGCATAATTAACAACACAACAGGAAAGTACGGAATAATAGCTTAATTTTCATTCGAATGGTTACACTGTAGGATTTCATCCAAGGAGTCAAAAGTTAGAACCACGTTGTTCTACAGTTTCTACAGTTTTTATTCACGCACGCAGTCGTTCCATACAGGCTCGATTCCTTAGGCCTGGCTCAAAGCGACTGTTGTACCAGTACACAAGAAAAGCAGCAGAAGTCAAGTAGATAATTATCGTCCGATTTCTCTTACGTCAGTGCCCTGCAAAATCATGGAACACATTAGGGCCATTTATACGGGAGAAAATAAGACGCGTCTTATCTAAGACGCGTCTTAAATAAGACGCGAGCTGATCGTATAAACGGCACAAAATAAGCGTTCGTGTCTTATTTTAGACGCGACTAAAATAGGACGCGTCTAACTCTGGAACAGGAGCTTGAGCTGTTCTTGTCTTGGTCGCGTCTTAAGTAAGACGTGCACTTCCTCGTATAAATGGTACACGCGTCTTAAATAAGACGTGAACTACAAATGCGCATGCTTAAGAGCGAGTGACGCGTCATGACACGCGTCACTGACCGCTCTCAGTTCCGCAAAATGGCTTCGCAGTGTTCACAGTCCGCTTCGCAGTGTTCAAAAACACCAGCAAGACCGGCAGCAAAAAGAAATACGTAGACTACCACGGAAGAGAAGGAGTTTTTCTGCTTATTTGCAAAGAAAGGGCAATTGCCGAGGAGCTGGACAATTGTGTTACAGGCGCCGGTGTAAGTTACTTCTGTTGTCACTTTTGTTACATTCAACGTTTATCCTTTCGCAATTGGTACAGATGAAAAGTGGAAAGGTGGTAACTGTTAAACTTATGTATTCTCTACTATGTAACGTCGCATGTAAACGAGGCTGTATAAAAAATAAGACGCGGGTCGTTTATACGTGATTTTCGCGTCTTATGCAGGACGCGATCGTATAAACGGTACAGTTCGCGTCTTATTTAAGACGCGTCTTAGATAAGACGCATCTTATTTTCTCCCGTATAAATGGCCCTATTATCTTCCACGAAATGATGTCCCACCTTGATTCAAATCAAGTGTTAGTTAACTACCAACACGGCTTTCGAAAAAAATTGTCATGTAAAACTCAGTTATTTTAATCTCTACAGTAGAAGAAATAGCTCACTGCCTGCTCACTGACAAAGGTGAACAAACCGACTTAATAATCATGGACTTTTCGAAAGCTTTCGATTCGGTTCCGCACTAGCGCCTCTTAATGAAACTGCGCTACTATGGCATACGTGGTGCCCTTAACATCTGGCTAACACAACGGCTTACGTGTCGAAGCGAGTCAGTAGTCGTTGATAGGAGTTCTATCAGGGGTCCCCCAGGGGACAGTCCTCGGTCCCCTCCTGCTTCTTTTATACATTAACGACCTGGAGGAAAATTGAACCTCAAGGATGCGTCTGTTCGCTGATGATACTTGGATTTACAGCACTTTTGAATCTTATAATGATGCCGCCAAATTGCAGTCAGATCTAACAGCACTTCAAGAATGGACCCAGAAATTATGGCAAATGAAATTTAATCCCAGTAAGTGCCACGTCCTAAAAATATCGAGGAAGCAAAATCCTGTTGACTCTAACTACGTCCTTAAGGGAAAAGTGTTAGATTCGGTCATCCACCACCCCTATCTAGGCGTAGAATTGTCCAGAACTCTCGATTGGAGCCACCATGTAAATAACAAAGTCATGAAACCCAATCGATCCCTCGGATTTCTCCGGCGAAACTTGAGCATTTGCCCCAAGGGAGTGAAAGAGGCAGCTTGCAAAGCCCTTGTGCGGCCCCACGTGGATTACGCTAGCTCAGTTTGGGACCCACATTTAAAAAAACACGTCAAACAAATATAGGGGGTACAGAGAAGAGCCGCACGCTTCGTTAAAAACTGTTATACGCGGGAACCAGGAACAGTTACGAACCTACTGAACGAATTATACTGGATACCGCTGAAGGTACGAAGAACAATTTCGCGGTTAACTTTGTTTTACAAAGCAATCCATGGTGATGGCGGCCTGGCTTTCCCATACTATGTTATGAATCGCAGAAGACATTTAAGTCTACAAGTGCCTTAATGGCTTGGCACCAACTTACCTATCTGAACTTTTACACTACCATAATAGTCGACGTTTACTTCGTTCTAGTTCTCACAATCTTTTAGCTGTGCCTAAATCTAGGTTAAAGACGTATGGTGATAGAGCTTTTTCTGTAGTTGCTACTAGGCTATGGAATCAATTGCCTCTCGAACTCAGGAGTGTTACCTCTGTTGACCAGTTAAAGACGCAGTTGAAGACATACTTATTAAAATTGGCTAATGATGTCTAGTTATTTGTAGTTTAGTTAATTTCATTATAATAGCTATTATTTTGTATTCTATAGTTTAACCATTGTTGTACAGCGCTTTGATTTTATTATCATTATTTCTCATTATTAATATGAATCTGGATTTGTTTGACTGCTGCTTAAAGTGATGAGCCAAAAATAGCTTCATATGGTGAAAAAGTGTCTCTCTTAAAATGCGTTACCAAATGCGTCTCTCTTAAAATGTGTTTTCAACACAAAGTTTTAACAGTAACTATATGTTTAAGCTTATTTTGTACCCGGAAAAGTAGTGACAAGTTTGACGGAGCTGAGAGATTTCTTCATTTCAACACTTTGAACAGAAATATACTTGATTTTCACAACAACAGTGCGAGTCTTGAACGAGGACTCATCGGCTCCCGCTATGTTGTTTGAAGACGCGTGAATACGCATGCTCAAAGACATTGGCTTGGTTGTACCGGTGTACACAGTCTACACAAATATCGTTTACCGCAAGACGACGGCAAAATAAGACATTCTAATATCACTGTTTTAAAATTGGTGCAGAATGGGAAGTTTTAACAGTTTTAAAACTAAGGGTACTGGTTGAGCATTGACTGGACAAGCTTTAAGAAAACTTTTCCATTCCGATTTCCCAGTGAGCAAATATCAGTCCCAGTGATTCAAATCCTATTTCCCTAGGGCAAAAACAAGCCAATACAAGTTCCCATTTTATCCCTTCTATTCAGGACCCTCAATCTGAATAATTATCAGGTCTTCCTCAGAGGAGGGGGGAGAGGCAGGGGAGAAAGGGAGGGAAGGCCTGACACAAAGCATTCATCTTCTTGTGTTGAAAGTCTGGACTCCACACATTTCTGGATGTTTACCTTTAAGTGCGTTTTGTCCGATTATCTGAAGTATTTTTCCTGTAGCGTTAAAATTATGTAGGGTTTGTAGGCACTACACTTTCCGTCTATCGTGCAAGCCCTTAAAGCCCACGAAGGATTGATGAGGGATTGATTTTGATCGGCCAGAATTTTTTTAGAAACCTACATTGTGTGGTGAGGAGGGTGGAAGGCTTGAAACTAAACGTATGCTTCGTGAACGCTTCAAAGAACACAAACAAACCACTCACAGTCCTAACCACTCAAATGCAACAACAGCAGTTCCTACACACTTCAACTTGCCGGGTCACTGTCCTAAAGACATGAGCCTAATTCCTCTGGAATTACAACTTCCCATCAACAATGGATCCCGACGAAAAGCGAGAGAGGATTACCTCATAGAAAGAGGTAAAACTTTGTCACCAGGTGGCATTAACCGACGAAATGAACGTTAGTTATTTCTAGTATTTTTACATATAACCTATGAACTGTTATATACACTATGTAAAAAGAAATATGTACACTAGTTTACCGTTTACCATTTTTATTTACGTTCAAATGTAAACTTTTTAGAGGCGTTAGTTTTTCTCATTGTAACTCTCACCCTGAAGAAGACTAGTGACACTAGTTAAAATATTGGCCCAAATAAATGAGCCCCTTGCCGTACTGTCAGCCCTGCAGTGAGTTTGGTTTATTTACACGTGAAGTGACGTCTAACACGTGCATTTCTACTACAAGAGATCCGGCAATGAAAAGTGTTCAGAACAGTTTATTTGTACATCGTGTGGTCCTCTGCGTTCAAACGCTTTCGTTGAGGATGGTGCTTTCCATTGCTACTATGCCAACATTCTGCGCATCTTGGGATGCTCCAACAAAAGTTTGATTTCCTTTGGACAGTGCCTACCAATTAAAACGTCTTTTGCTTCGTTTATGATTATGCTTGGTAACGGCTATTTAAATCCAAAATGAAAAATCACACTATACATAAACGACATTTACCTCAATTTACATTGGGCATAGTGGTCTCAACTGCCTACTCCAGGTTGGCTTCAACGTTCAAAAAGGAGCTAAAGTGGTGTCTAAACATGGCAGTTCAAGACGACTGCAGTAGATCTGATCACATGATAGTTTGGATTGTAAGGGTCTCGGCAGTGACTCACTATATTGAACATATTTCATGGTACGACAAAACATGGTAGTACACCAGGACCATTGCCAAAAAGCTGAGTAACCCTGCAAGCATTCTTGGAGTTTAGCTTTTAGAGCTACAAAGCACAAGCTTCGACTGCTTGTAATTATTATCACCCTTCCCGATGTTGAAAATTGTAAACGTTGTTTGAAATCGTGTAACCCGAGGATAGTGGTTTACAAGCTGACACACCCCAAATAAAGCTTGCCTTGTTGTTCGGAAACAAATGATGTAAATCACAAAATACGTCTAACGAAACCATAGAATCATGAAAGCTGATCCGTCAGAAAGATACTGCTTTTTCCTAATTTTGAGGCTGACAGTACTCAGCCCCATTATCAACACCTATAGTGTCCTTGGTGGGTTCATTTATATCTTATGGTCCATGCTGGGAAAATTGTAGATTGCGAGCAGTTTATCTAGGGATCGAAAATCCGCGGGGAAGAACGCAAAAACTGAGAAAGCACGATATTTGAAGGGCCAGTCGCGGGCGTGAGCGGTAAAGCCGTAAGTGGCGCGGCGCCTTCCGGCGGCCGCGCAACTCGCCCCTCGAATATCGTTCTTGCTCAGTTTTTGCTTTGATAAAATACGAGAAATTTATATCTTTATCATTATCACGGATCAAAGCATCAATTCAGACATAAATAACAAATTTAAAAATAGGCCTAGCTCTAAAGAGTCTCCTGTAGCTCAGTGGTAGAGCATCCAAACAAGTAATCGAAAGGTTGTAGTATGGACTCCTGTTGGAGGAACTCGAATTTCTTTTTCCCTACTAGTATGCTGTCGCTGACTGAATAACACATCACTCTTAAAGGAGAAGGTCATTCCAAAATGGCACATTTTCTCCTTTCGTCAATAGAAAGGTAATGTAAACATAAAGTACTCACCGAAGTTTCAGCTTCCAAGGAGCTTTCTATCCTTATGAAATCCTTGTTCAAAGTAGGCCAAAAATCGAGCACGGTCGCCGCCATCTTGGAATATACTTAGCAGCCTGGCGATGCTTGTGTGACGTCATTGAGTTCAACCTGAAGTCTGGCGGGAAGCTTGAACAGTCGACTCGTCCTTTTGCAGTCATGCCTTTTTGTTCAGCAACGTCGGTATTGCTCAAATAGGTCTCAAATAGACGGCAAAAAAGGTATTTCCTTCCATCGTATACCAGTAAAATGAAAAAACTTGGCAAAACAATGGCCGGTACAAAAAGTTCTTGCCAAAAGAACACTTGTATGTTTGTTCCGACCACCGCACTGATGACTATTTTGAAGTCGACCACCGACATAATCTCCTCGGTGGTAAAACTCGCAAAAGAAAGAAAAAAACCATACGCAGTTGCAACTATTATATAAGATTTCATATTCAGCGAAGATTACAAAACAAAAACAGAGCAAGTACTCGTCGTATCCTGATACTGGTTGACAAAGTACCTTCAAGCTTGTTTTCTGACTCCGTTTCTTCAACACAACAAACGCACTCTCTTGCTGTCTTCCGCACAAGCACCAATTTAAGTTGAACAGTCTTTCTGCACCTTCGTTCTCGTTATCAGAGCCACTGTTTCCTTGGTCAACGTTGCCTACAGGCTGAGCGCACGCTATTGCCTGGTACGCGCAAACGAGCTTAATTTTTAAAGTTTGGCCCTTTATTTTGTCGCTACAATGCCAGCTTCTTGGAATGTCATAACACGGTTTTAATGTTTCACATAATTTAAAGTACTCAAGTTCCCGTTCCAATTGGACCTTTGAAACAGCGATTTTGAGAAAACATGGAAATTAGCTTTGCGATTTGTGTCAAATTTTGGTCACTTCCGTCACACTTGAGGATAACGTTTGTTTCGTTTGCAATCGTTTGGATCGTTCAAAAAACGTGCGTTTCGATGGTTCGAAGCGTTTGACATCGTTCGTTTAGATCCTTCGAAGCGTTTGGCATTTTTAGTTTCGATCGTTTGAGGCGTTTCAGAATGTTGATATACAACATCGCGCTTATTTTTCGCATGTCACGGCAAAGTCTTTTCGGTAAAGCCTTCGTCTGTTATCAGAAATAAACCTACTGAAGGAATTAAGACTTTTAAATAGATCTGTGCATAACTCAAAAAACTTTAAGGACAAATTAAGTAGATACCAATTATTACTACTGGATATTCGAAAAACAAAAGCTACATAACATGCAACAAAAACAAAACATGAAATAGAAATTTACTTATTTCGATCAATCAGTTTTTCTCACGCCCAACAGCTACGAAAGCCAACAAGAAGCAGCGCCGCTTGGTGAATTATGGCATACTCACAAGATATATTTTAGCGCTTATTTTCCGTAAAAGCAAAATTTTGTGAATGAAACATTACATTTTAATAGCACAGGATGCAAAGTTTTGAGTTTTTCAACAGTTTAAGTAGACGTAATATCGACTGAGTTTAAAATGACTATAATAATGTCAACAATAGATTCCTGAAACGGATCGACCAATTTAATTATCTGATCAAGATAAAAAATTTTAAAATAATACTCTCGGGATCTGCAAATTTATCGTTATTTGCGCTTCACTGTACGTTTCCTCTGCTTGATTCAGAAGGGAATACGGGTCTCATTGGAAACAACTGCGGTTGGTTGACAGTCTAATTCGATAAGGTCAGAATTAATAACTTCAGTAAAATTATGCAGAGGAAACGCAAGGTACGTAAACAAACATGAAACGATCGAAACGCGCCAAGACTGTCAAACATTTGGAACGTTTGAAACGCTTGTTTCAGACGTTACAAACGCACGAAGCAAACGATATGTAAACCAAAATTTTCATGTCTACGACCTCACGCCGTAGAACTAAAACATGTAATGCTGAATTTGTTATTGTTATCGTTCAATTATCGAAGACTGCAAAGTGAAAGCCAGTGGATATGAGAGTACAACTAATGTGCATTTCAGAAAGGTAAAAATTAGGGCGATATCAGTTTCAGTTAATCGCAATTTTGAGTGTAATTTTTCCCACGGTGTTATTTCCGAATTTGCACATTTTTGCGCGACCGCATTTTCCTTCTATTATATTCAACGTGAAACAAGAGTTTTTCTTGAGATTTGCGTGTACAAAGGTTCATGCACATAAAATTTAGTTTTTATTTTTGTCTTTGACGTTTTTCTATAATCCCCATGTTTTTAGACATTGTTTAGCGTTGCATCAGATTTGTGACGGCCGTGCCAGGCAATAGCGTACGCACAGCCTACACGCTCGGGCTCGAAACGATACGACTCAGCCATTTTGGTTGAACTCAATGACGTCACGCAAGCATCGCCAGGCTGCTAAGTATATTCCAAGATGGCGGCGACCGTGCTCGATGTTTGGCCTACTTTGAACAAGGATTTCATAAGGATAGAAAGCTCTTTGGAAGCTGAAACTTCGGTGAGTACCTAATGTTTACCTTAACTTTCTATTGACGAAAGGGAAAAAAGTTCTATTTTGGAATGACCTTCTTCTTTAAGCATTTATATTGTGCAGCACTAAGTGTAATAAGCCACTTCTGAGTTGTTTTGAACCTTATTACTAAAGCGAGGCTAAGTGTAAAGCTTTTTGTGTGCAAATTAGTTTTGTTTGCATACGAATAAAACCGTGTTTTCATAACAAAAGTTTTGCACTTAGCCTCGCTTTCATAATGCCTATTACAAGGCTTACAGTGACAAATCCCCATCAACCAAGCAGTTGCAGTGTAGTGAGACGGTACGTTTATTGCAAAAACTAAAATGGCTCTAAAATACTGAGCAAGCACAGTGTATTCTACCTCCTTGGAACTGTCCATCCATGTTAGCTCTCAAAGACTGTAATCTATTTGCCTTTATACGTCCGAAATATTTCTTAATTAATGTTTACGTATTGTACATATTCTCGTTGAATTGCACGCCACTTGAATCTACAAACAAAACATTGCTTCTATTTACAGTCCTTTTATCGTCATGCAGTTATCAACAGAGCTAGAACTAATAAACCATTAATTTTAGCAATTGAGCACTCGTGCATTCTAGCTTTTTACCTTAAAGTGTATATGACAGATTTTTTTTATTTGCTTGATCGAATCTTCTTGTTGTTCTCGTATGAAAATCGAAAAAATAAATTCGCTATCGTTTTTTCTTCCCCTCGTTTGAGGCGGTCAAAGACGTGAAATTTCCCTTTCGGGTGTGTACAAAACCGCGCAAGGCGGGACACTAGGGATAGTGGACCTATGACGTCAATACAAGAACGCTGCTTTCGCGGATTCTCTGCTTCACTTTTTTTACGTCTTTCGTGTTGCTGCAGCCGTAAACAACGCACCGCAGCACCATCTTTCTTCCTTTGCATAAAGAAAAACACTGAAACAGAGGATCCGCGAAAGTAGCGTTCTTGTATTGACGTCACAGATCCACTATCCCTAGTCTCCCGCCTTGCGTGGTTTTGTACACAACCGGAAGTGAAATTTCACGTCTTTGACCGCCTCAAACGAGGGGAAGAAAAATCGATAGCGAATTTTTTTTTTTTTTTCGATTTTCATACGAGAACAACAAGAAGATTCGATCAAGCAAATAAAAAAAAAAAATCTGTCATATACACTTTAATATGTCTATAGATGGGTCGGTGAGAACATCACTGACTAGATATGGTATGAAATTTTAAACGATATTTTTTTAGTCTGCTGAACATTACTTATCACAAAAATGAATTCCCGCAATTTTGTTTTCTGAAAAAATTAAACTGATGCAAGAATGCATTTGTGTACTTTTCCTTAAACGCCTGTTTTGCTTTTTATAAAACAAAAATGTGAACTAAAAAGAATAAATGAATCATAACAACATGGCTTCAAAATGAAAGTTCGATATCCGCGAGTTTCCAGCTTACAGTTAGATTTTTTAAATCAGGGTCTTGGTAGTGAATTCAAAATTGCGCGCTCGACTTGTTGGGTGTCACAAAAGTTAGTTTCAGTAATCTTGAACACAAAACTCAACCAACCGTAAAATGGAAACTCACGAGAAAAATAATAATAATAATAATAATAATAATAATAATAATAATAATAATAATCAGCTGCAAAATAATTCTAGAATGACGAGAGGAAAGAAATCAACTCAATTCTTGAAAGGAACAACTCGTGATCTGTTCTAGCGAATTTTTGAAAAAAAAATGCGAGAACTTGAAAAACATTAGTCTAACATATTTCAAGTTTCAATCCATACCGGCCTACTCTGTCTCTGGACAGAGACACAAATCGACAGTTTTATTGCACAGGGGTGATAATTCATAACAAATTTAACAACTATTTCGTTGTTTCTGCTGACAGACAAAAATTTTTGGGTTTTGAAATGACAGCAAATTTGCGTGATACTTCCGCTTTAAGGTACTTTATGCGCCTAGTGACATTTCAACTTTGTTTAATCAGGGCACCAAACAAGAACATTTAGGTAAAATTCTTACACTGTTGTCTCCTGTGTTCTCAGATCATGTTGAGAGCCTTCAAAGGAATATTTTTGTAAGCTAATTTCGATTTAATCTGTTCTGATCCATTACCTGACAATGTAAGTTGCAGAGCGTTTTGGGAATTGAATCTTATTCCCCTAAGTTACTTAAGGTGATTCCACTGAATTGCATTGCGCATCCTTGCTGCGCATAATTTTTCGCGTCATTTAGCGCGCGCACGCACAACATTGCGGGATTTCCTTGAGGTTAAGCTCGGCAGGAAAATAAATGGTCCTTTTCTTCTAAACGAGCACGGTGACCCCCATTTTTTATTCAACGAAATTAAGGAAAATACGACTCTCTAAGTTATATCCCAGTTTCAATAATTTATCATAATTCAATTTCGAAAAATTATTGTGGAATCACTACTACGATCAATTTTGGACGTTTTGCGGGAAGCGTACAACCGCTCGAATGTCCCCTATTACGCCATGGGATTAATTTTTTTAGCCACTTTATGGCGTTTTACTACAAAGTTACAGTACTGTTATAAGAAAAATGCTAGTATTTCATTGTCAGTACTAACTTTCTGGAAGTAGTGGGCACTTCTCGCTGAAGACTAGCTCTTTTAATATTGATGTCACATGCCTAGAAAATAGTGAGATACTACAGCCCTCTAGGGTGAAAACAAGCACGGGGACCCCCTCTTTTTATTTTATTTTTCTGATGTACTAGGTGTACTTAACATCTGTAGAGATTTTCAAAAATTTCTCTTTACAAACGTTCTTTCGATGGAATCACCTTATTTCGAGCTGTTGATGCTGGTTGATCTTCTTTTTTGTGCATTCTCAACGATGCATTCGCCGTTTTGAAAAACAGAAGGGATTTCTCTTGCAGTTTTACGAAATTTTGAGCTTTCATTTGACGTATGAAAATTTGAGATTTCTGAACAGTTAACTCCAAAATTCTGAGACGATTAAGCCCTAACACTGATGACATTCCACAAAAAGTAAACAGTTGGGTGCCCTTGTTTAATGATTAACTTTCTTCAGAAGTGTAGGAATCATCAGACAAGTCTGACTTTAAGCCTTAGATTTTTGGTTTGATTACTTCAGCCAGTGCGGAACAATCATCATGACTAATACTATTCTCAGACAAATCTAACTTTGTAAGTGTTGAATTCGTTTTGATTGCTTCAGCCAGTGCGGCAACACAATTAAAAACAGCCAGAAAAATTCAGCTCTGTAAGCGTTGAATTTGTTTTGATTACCTCAGCCAGGGCGAAAAGACCATAGTCACCAAAACGATTGCCAGACAAATTCAGCACTGTAAGCGTTGAATGCGTTTTGATTGCTTCAGCCAGGGCGGCAACACCATTACCACCGAAACGATTGCCTGACAAATTCAGCTTTGTAAGCGTTGAATGCGTTCTGATTGCTTCAGCCAATGCGGCAACACCTTCATCACCAATACGATTGTCAGACAAATTCAGCTCTGTAAGCGTTGAATTTGTTTTGATTGCTTCAGCTAACGCGGCAACACCTTCATCACCAATACGATTTCCAGACAAATTCAGCTCTGTAAGCGTTGAAATTGTTTTGATTGCTTCAGCCAGTGCGGCTACACCTTCATCACCAATACAATTGCCAGACAAATTCAGCACTGTGAGGGTTAAACTTCGTTTAATAACTTCAGCTAGTACAGCAGCATGGCCATCGTTTAAGACGTCGTCTGAAAAATCAACTCTCTGAAGGTCAAGAAGCGAGCCAACAACACGTGCCAATGTCTGGTACAAATCACTCTCTTTGTTCTTAGATTCACTAATGCACTTCAATGCAACAACGAATTCACGGCTCGTTCCATTGTTGACTTGACTTGTTATAATCTTCACAAGGGCAGCTGCTGTTTCATTGCACTGTACAGCTAACAAACCGCATGTGAACAGAAGAACCTGTTTCAGCTCGTCAAAATATCTGCTGTCGGCAATTAAGCTGTCGGGACTAATATCGCCATCGAGAATCCGACAACAGAGATAAAATGCTGCAAACAGTTCCTGGAACTTCTTGTGAAGAAAGCCATAGCACAGACTTGGTCTTCGTTTGCTGCTTCCAGGTTCGACAGACAGTAATCCGAATCCAGGGAGCTCGCCGCTTTGATTTTGAAACTGACTGTCCTCAAAGTACATGTCATCGTTCTGTAAACCATTCAATGCTATTGAGCCAAGTTGTTTCAGTTCAGCTTTGTATACTTCAGTAAGGTCTTGGTGGGATTCTGGTAATCCTTTCTTTGTCCTGTATCTCCTGAGGACACACTGTACCATTTCTAAGAACAGTCGAGTGCTACTTTCTGGAAAAATACCTTTAACGTCATCACAAAGAATACAGAGAAGTGCTGTGTTCAAAGGATTTACTGTCAGGCCACTTAACTCTCCGTCAGACTGAATCTTGTCCAATAGCCTTTCGGCCAAATCCTCCATGGATTTAAAATACTTAAATATAAACTCTCTGGCATCCCCTATTGTAAATCCCTCGATCACCAACAGGGTGTCGCAGCATTCCCGTACCTTAATCCCAGCTTTGTGCTGTGCTGTAGCTACTATGTGACATTTTGAAAGGATTCTGCCTTGAATGAGTTCTTTAAACATCGGTAATTTGCCGGTGGGCAACTCATCCAATCCGTCAAGAATCAGTAAAATCTTTGCCTGATTGTCGCGAAGAAACTCGAAGATTTTCTCCCTCTCTTCTTCTCTCACATCTAAAGGTAAAAGTTGATCATCAATGGCCTCCCAGAGGTTAGACTTGATATCACGACATTTCAGCATCAGAACTACTTCGAATTTCGGGAAATAACCTTCTTCTTCTCGTTTCTTAGTGGCCCAGTCGTATGCAAGCTTCTTGCAGTATGTTGTTTTTCCCATGGCAGGGTTTCCTTCAATTAATACTGTTCTCGGCCTTGGGTTTTCTTCGTGTGGTCTAAAGATGTCAGACAAGTTAACCATTTCGGCAGTTTTTGTTCCTCTCTCTTTCTTCCTGCTGACCATTTTCAGCCTGGTGAATATGTTCTCAAGATGGAATCGAAACTTTTCACACCACGGAAAGGGTGCGAGCCATCCTTCATTGATTTTGTAGAGTTGGCGAAGTCCGTTAATAAATTCAAGTGGATTAAAAACACCTGGAGAAACAACAGCTATAATTAACAAGAACCTCAACTAGAGATCTTAAATAATTGCGCGCAAGTTACTCAATGTGTGTATAGTAGGAACATGTTTATAATAATGAGCGCTGCTTTTAATTTTATTCCGTTTCGATTATAGGGGTGAACTCTGTAGTCCAAGGTATTTGTTTTTCTTAAAAGCGTTTATGGCCGTTGTAATGGCTTGCTTCTTAAAGTATTTGTGTCTTGTGAAAATTAAACTTCTTCTCATCAAGAAGAAAAAACAAAACAAAACCAAAAAAAGAAAACCGGAATTATGACACGGTGAAATGTTTATTACAGAGATTTATATCAAAGGTTTTTCTTCTGTACAATGTATTGAACAGAAAACATTTTAACAATAGTTTTTAACAATGACCCTTACCCTTCGATTCCTTTTGATTGTCCAGCTTCTCGCTTGTGCGTCCGATTTCACTCTTCGCGTGCTCAAGCTTGTCTGAGGAACATAAAAATCGACATGTTTATTACCAAACGGTAAATTAACATAATGTTAAAGCTCTCTCTGCACGTTGGTTCAGTACCCAACATCATTCATATTTACTATCTGACGCACATTTACCGAAAATAAACAAAGCTCGTTACTTTAAGAACGCATTTTAAACTGCTGCCGCCGTTGACAATCGATAGATTTGGGATGTGGATAGTCTTAGTTGATCACTACTTTCGCGTAGCTAATAGGTGTAACTTACATGGCAAAAAATACCTCGCAACGTTTAGGAAAAGTTGTCCTAAGGAATTTGTTCCAATAAAATTCAAAGAGATAAGTCTAATTTTCACTCTATCGTCTTGCTACATGCACAGTTATAGTTACCAGCAGTTAGGAAAGAAATTGCTCCTTTTGGTGGCTTTATTTCGAAACATCTTTTTTTTTTCAGAAAGAACTGGAAGGTAGATTGGCCACAGTAAAGAGATTCGAATGCTGACGTTTGTAGTATTAGCTTTTCGATTCGCTCTGACAAAGGGCTAACGTTCGAAACGTCAGCACTTGAATTTCTTTACGGTGGCCAATTTAAACCGTTGATAAACCAAACATTCGTTTTTACTCCTCAACAACGCAGCAACTAACCCTCTGATCCATTATTTCCGAAGGGTCGTCCTTTTTCAAACTAGTCAGAGCAAAATTACTGCTTTCCATCCATTCACAAGAAAGACCAATTAGAACTGAATGTTTGGTTTTATCAACAGAGTTGACAAGACAATTTGGCCACAATAAAGAGATTCGAGTGTTGACGCTTCGAACGTTTTTGAGTAGTGGAGTTACGCTATTGGTAGGAGCATGGTCATAAGAACGAGGAAAACAAGAATAAATTAGTCGCATGAAAAAAGCACGCTGTGTCTGTGAGTGCCAATTTTGAAGGTGAATTTTTACTCTTAACGTTTGCCGCTTCCTGTGTCACCATGATATAGAGGAATGCCACAGACTGCCATACGCTTGTGAGAATGGTTAAGTAGTGTCACGGAGTTATTTCGTTGAACTCAGAAACTCTCGTTACAAGTTTTGAACTTTGGACTTGAATGCAGTCGGTCACGTTTTTGTTACGTTAGTATGTAATAGCCTATTTTACAGCTGTGTGCTTAGTGACTTGGTTTTTCGGTGAAAAAGCAAGGCTGCAGTTGACTCTGTTTTGATGCAAACCTCACTGCTTTTCATATGAAGATTATATCGTTCTTATGCTCACTAGTCTGCATTAGCACCATAGTTAATAAAAGCTTCACAAATTTCTTTTTTGTTTTTTTAATTTTTGTAAGCGTTTTTGGCCTTGACCGTGGACAAACCACAGTAGATTTTGAAAATGTCTTGGAGCAACTGACCAATAGAATCGTTCCCGTTAAGATATTCAACTGTGGTGTAAATTAACAAAGGATTGTGCACGGTCGTGGCCCTTCCAATATAAATTGTAGCACCATTGTTTTCATGGCAAAGTTTCATAACCAGTCCCTCAATTAACTATGAGAACATTAACAAAG
Organism: Pavona decussata; assembly: GCF_977016875.1. NCBI lineage: Eukaryota > Metazoa > Cnidaria > Anthozoa > Scleractinia > Agariciidae > Pavona > Pavona decussata. The sequence goes on from NW_028145545.1 coordinate 576,468, forward strand.
TTAACCCCAGCCTCGCATCAACTCAGAGGCCAGGCCACTAAGGACAAAGCTGTAAAATGGGCTACTATCGTCATGTTAGTATTGTCACCAGATGAATTCAAGTAATACTATATTTATATCAGTTGGTTTTCATCAGGCGATGGTATTTACTAGGGAAAGGGGAGGGGGAACTCATGTTTTTCCCGCTTCCCTCGCCTCCCTCCCCCCCCCCCCCCCCCTTCCCTTCCCCAATTACGCCGCCAACGCAGGCTAGTACAAGCCCTTCCCTATCATTCAGTCAAACCACAATGTATAAAGCACTTTCACGACAGAAACCGATTGCTTTTTACTCTCTGGATTGCTTGGTTTCCTAACCAGAAATTATCATAACAATGTAGGTTTTTCAGTTAGTGACAAATTCCGGCAAAGCAAAGAACAAGCTGTATTTGGCCTACCAACACGTAAAATTTAAGCGCAGACAGCATGGTTCCAGGTACGTTTTCTTTATAAAACACAAGTACTCACGACCCCATATCAGTACAAGGGAAGTGGAAAAGTGACTTTGAAACCACAGAAGATAATTATTCCAAAACACCAGTACATGAAATATGAAAGACGCTACAAGGAGCGCTTCTTTGACGATGAAAATGTTTTATTTTCGTTAAACAAATATCAAGTGAGCTGTTTTCTAAGTTAAAATGGCAGAGCGCAAGTACAAGTTCTTATTCTCGAGGACTGATTCTTACTATTGAGTCAAAACAGATGGGTACAAAGTAAAAATCGATTGCAATTCCCAAATCGGACAAAAGGAAAGCAGATTTTCAATTGAAATAAAGAAACAAAGTAGAAGCAGAGAAATCCTGTAAAATTTGCCTTGATTTGCAATGTTTTCTTGTGCTGTAACACTTGAAAGTGAGGCCTTACTTATCGATCAACGTCGGCCTAAACCTGTCCAACTTTCATCCTTAGTCGAACATATAAAGAAACAAAACCGTATAAATTCAAGTCAATCTGATGTTAAAGCTGTGCGACAATCCTTGGGCCTTATTGCCCACAGAGTCTAGCAGGATTGAATTTATTGTTTCCGATTCGACGGAGTTGACAAAAACAGCGGCCCGACTTGTTTCAAAATTGTTGGTTTGCAATGCACATGTCCGCAACATGACCAGCCCCCATCAATTTGTAAAGCGAAGTAAACTTAATGTTACTCATACTTCTCCATGCCATTCTTCTTGGCCAAGGTTATACTAAACTGTATTAGCCAAAGAGCACGGTTAGTCTGATAAAATTCACAATATCGTCTTCGCATTTAGAGGAAGACAGGGTAGACAAAATGTGCTCCACGTACGATCAACTCGGCAAGCAAGGGGAGGGTTAGTAACGCTTTAAAATGAACCATCCATCCCACGCACCAACCGCCATTCCCACAAAGACAGTGTCCTATCTAGTTGTGTTGTGTTGAATTAAGTACGTAGCTATTTTGTCAGCTTTCTCTTCAACTTCCTCTCCCATAATATTCGGCATTCCTTAGTATGACAAAAACAAGAGTGAACAAAGCGAATTGATACCGCCAAATAATAATAAGTTAACCTTTGAATCTTTACAACCGCTCGATTCAGCTAGATAAAAGCCAGCAGATTATTACGCGTCACTCCACAAAAACAGTTCAGTATGTTCATTTCACCAGAAAGTAACCCACCATAAGATGTTTATTTCTATTCATTCTAGCTTAAGGGACGCCCATTTCACTTAAAGACAACCCCCAAAATTGTCGTTACACCCGACAACAGGACGCTGTGGCCTCCTAATCGTTATTGTGCATCGTCACGTGCAATGACCAAAAACACTTTTCTTTCCCCGTTGGGTGATGTTGATTAAAACATACCTTCTGTTTCATCTAGTTGTTTCATCGTTTCATCTTCGGAATCCTTGAGAGTCAGAATCTCTGGCATTCCTTGATTGGACAAATAAAGAAGTGAAACCAATCAAGCAAGTTGACGCTGCTGAATAATAGTATGCAAACTCTACACCTGTACAATAACTTCATCGAGGAGTTGGAAACTAGCAGCCGCACATTTAGAAATATAAAACTATCATGAGTGACCAGACCTTACTGTCTCTTGTAATAAAGGCTATTTTAGTATTTAATCTTTTTCGTATCCTAAAGAAAAACGAAGGGGAGCAATAACAAGGGTTTACTTTTCCATGCCGAAGAGAAAATTGATAAAAAATGTTGTTGCAATTAATTTCATTACTGACCTTCACCTGACGGTTTTTCTACGGTGATCGCTAAACTGCCCAATTTCTCTCTTATACTCTCAGTTTCACTTCCTTCCTGTTCCAGTTTGCCTCTAATCTTGCCTACGAAATTGAAAAAAGATGACAAATATAGGTTTTTGTCATTCAGAAGTACTCAATTCCCCATTTCCTTTCTAAGTTTGAAAAGTAGTAACCCTCGTAATGGTTTTGTATTTAGCAGTTTATTGAAATAATAGTTTCTTCCGAAAGTTTATGGTCCTATTTATTGCAACATAATCAACACGAAAAAAAAAAAATAAATAATAATAAGTGTTCACGATGCTAATTTCCCCTAGGTATTCCCAAGTTGCGTATTACAATAAATTTCAATTTCGTGGCGTTTTTATTGCCATTTCTTTGCACGGATCAGAGACTTTCGTTGGCATTCTTCAATCGTTTTCACAGCAACTATATAAAATACGATACGATATATTTGAACTGTAGTTGGAACCCATGACCTCTGCGGCATCGTAGAGGTTATGGGTTCGAATCCTGTTCAAGCCTAAATTTTTTTCAGGTTTCTTTTCGCAACTGCTTAAGTTGCGTTCTTACTGCGAGGATCTTTCTTCTTTTAACAACTGACTGTTTGCCAAAAACACACAAATAACTGTGAAAAAGCGGGAAATGTAGTCATCAATATCATCAGTTGTAAGGATATAAGAAAATCCTTGGAGGATAGATAGTACGTCCAAAGATGTCTTTTTAAGGTCCGCAACGCGAAGTAATGATGTTATATGACGTGGTCATTAGGTCATGATTGTCAAACGGCGGCCATCTTGGATTTCCGGATTTTCCAGAAACCTCAAGAACGCACCGAAAGTGAATGAAAAGTAATCAAAACCAATAGAGGAACACTTATATGTGCGAAAACCATAAACGTTACGGGGACAAAAGTTATTTTTTTTTATTTAAAAAGGGATTTTTCATTTATTGAAAAAACTGCCTGTCAAAGGACCTGAAGATCAGTCTGGGACATGATGAGATCTCAATACAAACAACCACCCAGAATTACCCCCATGATCCACAGGCCGGCGTACCGTAAAGGCCCATTGTGTCGTGTGTGAACACCTTGGCCTACGATTTGCGTGCTTTTATCGTTAGCATCTTGTCCCCTTTAACCCCTTTAACCCCTTTTTGAGAGGATCAAAGACCGTAAGGTCATGGGGTCCTTCGGTTCGCGACGTAGAGTCAATCTTTATCAACGGATGAATATTTTGCGAGTTATCAACACCTTTTGGCTATTAAATCAAATCGAGCCATCTTTGGTTTATATACGTCCGTCAAATGGGTTTTACCAAGTTCTTAAGGAAACCACTAGCACTCACAGCTCGCAAAATTGACCACTCTCACCGTGCGCCCTAACTGAGAGATATTATAACAAGTAAAAAGTATTTCACGTATGATCCAAAATTACTGAAAAAAAGAATTTTATTGAGCGATTAGGTAGCATTAAAAAACTTATTAACATTTGGTCCTCAAGAGGTTTATCTGTCTATGGTAATGTGACAATAATCAAATCCTTCCTTATTCCAAAGTTTGTTTATGTGTGCTCGGTACTGCCTACACCTAACGAATTAGTGAAACAACTGAATCAACTGCTATTTAAATTCCTTTAGAATGGCACGGATAAGGTAACACACGTTTCGGTAATAAATGAATACGAGGAAGGTAGATTAAAAATGATCAATTTAGATTGCGTGATAAAGTCCTTAAGGCTGGCATGGCTAAAGCGTATATTTGAAGGCCAGAATGAAACGTGGAAAACCTACCTACAGCACTTGCTGGAACCCATGGGAGGTTTTTTCTTCTTGAATTGTAACTATGATATTAAGGATTACAAAATCTCCTCTAAGTTTTATTGTAAACTGCTTTCTTGGTGGTCAGACTTTCGTGACTCGTTTGCCTCTCAGATAGACTGGCAAAATATTATTCGGAATAATAAAGAAATTCGCATTGACAAAAGACTAGTTTTCTACAAAAATTATTTTGTGGCAGGAATGATCTTTACTCAAGATCTACTTTTCAGTTTAAATATAGAAGACTCATTTTGCCACTGATCGCATAAAATTTCCAAAACTAACTTTTTGCAATGGGCTGGCCTTCGACATTCAATACCTTCTTTAAAAATTACTTCTCCCTGTCCATCTATAGCCTCTCCATTATTTTCAATTAACAACCACATCTTTGATATCACAAAAAAGAAATATAAAGGACTATTACTCATTACTTGCACGCAAAAAAGCCCAGCCTCCTAATATCGTTCGAAAATTGCAGAATGATTTTCATTTCTCGTTTGATCAGCTGAAAGAAATCTTCACTCTGCCACATTCTGTTGTACTTGAATCATACGTAAAAGGTTTTCATTTCAAAGTGATTAACTCTATTTTATACACAAATTCTAAATTATATAAAATAGGCTTCAAAAAGGATGATCTGTGCTCATTTTGCAAGGCAGAATCTGAAACCTTATACCACCTTTTGTATCAGTGTCCCTTTGTTAGACAGTTTTGGAATGATTTTCAAGATTACTGGCACCAACCCTCAAATCAGCAAATTCGTCTAACTCTTCAAGATGTTTTATTTGGAATTATAACTAAACAATGCGCTTTACTTAACCTACTGAATTATTTTATAATAATTGGGAAACTGTTTCTATGGGACTGTAGAAGAACCCAGACTCGACCCAAAATCCAAGGATTTTAAATTAAAATAGTCATCAAATATGAAACCGAAAGAAAGATCAATAACACAAAATTCTTTCAGAAAAAGTGGGTACTATCCCCAGTTTAAGTGAAGAATTACATTACAAATAAACTTTTGTGTGGTATTTACAATCATAAGTGCAACTGTAACCTATTGTAAGTCTCTTTTTTTCTTTACTTCGTTTGTAACAGCTTTTAATTTAATTTTTATATTGTAACTGTTGTGTAACTGTATATTGTAAGTGTCAGTAGAAGCATTTAATTTAATATTGTAACTATTATGGTAGTATTAGGGTAATTTTAAGTGGAACTGTAATTCATTGTAAGTGTCAAAATAGTCATACCTTGTCAGTAGTAGCATTTAATTTAATATTGTAACTATTATTATTATTATTATTATTATTATTATTATTATTATTACTATTTTGTAATTTAGGTTAGTATCGTAAGTTGGTATGGTTAGTATTGTAAGTAGAGTTTAGTATTCTAGAGTTAATAAAAATTTATTAAAAAAAAAACAAGTAACAAGTACTGCCAGTCATCCTTGAATTAGTTCACACTTGCTATGAGCTGTGCAAACGATCAATTTTACTGTCTCACAAACAACTATGAAAGGCTCAAAGTGAATTTTCGCAAGAAAGCTCTCGGGTAGCCGAAAAATTCCAATGCAAACACTAAGAAATTTCCCGGGAATATTCCACTGTACCTTGTGATGTTTACTTTGCAGACGAACAAATCACTCATGACTGACAAGGTATGTCTCATGTATAGAAAAGGATAACAAGCACACAAAATCATGAAATAGTCATTTAGCTCTGATATATATCTCCCCAGTTTCGTTTGATTATCGAAATAGATAGTATAGTTCAGAAACAAGTTAAATTCCACCATGTCCGCTGACCGACAGTGAGCCTCGGGTTAGTCACGCAATACGCTTGGGGTTTCATTGGATTCATTGTGTTGCCCAAAACCGTGAATTACAGTCGATGAAAATGCACACGGTGCAGGTTTTCTGATTGAGCAAGCCAACGAAGCTACGCTTAAGCGATATGAAGAGATGTTTGAGGTCTAAATATACGCGACAGACTACGCAAAATAGAAAGACGTCGGAGCACGCTTCGAAAATTAAACAGCCAAACGAATTCAACAGATTTAAGTCTTGCTTATATAATGTAAGTATGCTTCCCTATTTTTGGTTGCCACTTTGATTTAAAGACTCAAATCTTCGGAATTGCTCAGAGTCCAACAGAAATGATTCTATTTTATGTAACAGTAAGGGTATACGTGTGGACTTTGTTGACATCTAGTCCAAATGATGTCACGTTTTACTCGTTTGTCAATAATTACTGTGTGTAGACTATCGGTCTCAGTTTTAGACTTGCTTACAAGTCCAGCTTAGAGAGCGCGAAGCGCGATCGTCAGAGCTCGAGCGAGCGAGCGCGGAGCGCGAGCGAGCGAGAGCTCGACTTGTTTCCCTTGCTGGAAATCGAATCAAGTGATGTCATTTTGGCGCGAACTTTTCAGGGTGCGAAGTTGTCAAACTGTCAACTCAATGCATTCTTGTCATTTCAGTCATTTCAACGCATCTTTGGAAACGTCGACAATTGCATTGGAAAACTTTCTCAATGCGTTTCAAAACGTTGGGAATGTTTCCGAACGAAACCAAAATACGTTGAAAATCATTTAAAAATTGGGCCAACGCATTTGCAAAACATTTTCAAACGTTGACAACGCATTTGAACAGTGAAACGACAAGTCATTTTCTTTATCAGCCCCGCGAAACGACTGTATCGTACTTCAGTTCATGCGAAGATTTTGTTTACATTTTGATGACTGCAGAAATTATGTCGATTCGCTTCGCGAAGATTTTTAAAATGCTTTACTTCGAATGTGCGAGTGATAATAATAATAATACCGGCTACTGCTAGCGCTGCTACTGCAATAATAGATTTTAAAACGAAAGCACTACACAGCATGACATGCAGAATGCTGTCTTGACGGAAAAACCTGGAAAACAACATAAAATGTATCGGCTCTATTTTAATGGGTTTCCTATTATATACCGAACGAAATTCGGCCGTTAACTCGTTTGGGATAACGGCCGAATCTGTATCGGTATATAACAACCGAACAAGTTAACGGCCGAAAAATGCTTGCTACATACCGAACAAGGTTGAGGCTTATCTCGTTATTATCAAAACACTCATTAAAAACGCAGCATTTAACTCGGTCAGTATAAGCCACAAGATACCGATCGATCGCCTCTTGATGTTGATGTCCGTTTAACCGGAACCAAGCAAACGGACATAACCTCTTTTCTTTCGCCGTGACGTAGAAAATCGAAAACGAATGGGGCCACCTCCAAGGTCAAGCTTTTTTTTCGATCATCCTGCAGGCGCCGATAAAAACACGTCCTTTCCACAACAGTGACTTTCGATTACTTTGCGCTGATGTTCGCGGACATCTCTGTACTTTGCTTTTTGCAACCCATACACGAATTGCGTTGTTAAATGAACGTATAATCAGTGCGAGGAATTTAGAAGTTCTTGGTCGTAGACCGAAATAACAATCGCTATCGAAGAGCTAGTGTTGTATGTTCGAACAACTTCGCGCGTGATCTGGTTATGATCTGGCTTGATTGACGTGTACTTTCATATCACTGGTTCTGATTGGATAATGCTACAGGAGGAAAATTCCTCCTGTAAATTTGGCGCGCTGCAAGTGATAAAAGTCGCTCGCGCCAGGTCCATTCAATGAGAAGCGAGCGAGCGACTTTGAGAAAGTCTATCTCAGTTTCAGATCCGAATGGTTTTGAAGTTAGATTCTGAAATAAAAGTCCTTAAAATCTTGCTAAGATTATGAGTGGATATTCTGTTTGGGCTTGTTAAGCGAAAACTTACAACTTTCTCGCGCTATAGAGTGTGTGCACGGCGGCCATGCTGGAGGACTAAAACAATAGAAGATGTTTGCATAAAAATAGAATATATTTCCCAAAGGAAAATCATTGTATTGTTTTGGTCCTCCAACATGGCCGTCGAGCACACACTCTATTAGTGGAAACCAACTGTGAATGCTGATTTTTGGCTCCTACAATTACCAGTTTTCGCATAATTTTAAGTATTATTATCATATCATCTACAAGAGAGTCAGTAGATCAATAACTTATAGAAAGGAGTGGGAGGGACCCTTTAATTCGCTCCCAAGTTGTTTTCTACTATGGGCTAGTATTAAACCAAAATCTTGTGCAATTTGTGCAGGGTTTGAGCTTGTCATACGCGCTGAAAATAGCAGGTCCCAAAAACTTTTTTTATCGATTTGGTTAGGCCAAAGGTGGAACTGTACCATGATAGTTGTATCTTTTTGGGGGGGATTATGCCATTGGAGATATTTGGCCACAAAATCACCATATTTTGATATGCTATTTTACCTAGTTAATTATTAACTTGCATTGATTGACAGGTAATTAATCAAATAATCTGAGACTCCTGCACATAACTCATGTGTAAGGATGTACTTATGCTCATGTGGAGTCACAATAGAATAAGGTAAATTCTACAAGCTTAAGGGGCCCTCACTTTACCCTTTGTTTGAATAATTTTTATGGGAATTTTTATTAAAAAGGCAGGGAGGGGTGGTCTAACTCCCCCCGGAAAATTCCAAATATCAAACCACTTCAATCTGGCCAAGTTTCTTCGAAATCGGTGAGATGGCATGTATATCCCCTGCCTGGTCTTCTCATGGACATGGTCTTAAGCCCCCCCCCCCCCCCCCCCCAAGAGTTACGCTTCCCTACTTCCCGACCTGTTTTGGACCAGGGCAGTGACTGTCTAATATGGACATTTGATTATATTATACTTGTTGTACAAGTTACGTTCAACATTTTAGCTCACTTGTGGGAACCTTGAAATTTATGAAGTACAAAAATTGTAAATGGTAAACATAATAACCTAAACAAAACGGTAAGCTAAATCGAAATGTTAAAAACTGAATCCCGTACATGTGCTGCATGTAATTTGGTTGGGAAGAATAAGGGGGGAAGGGGAGGGGCTTAAGGGGGACTTAACGTAAACACCATTTTACCGCACTTTACATGGCTTTAATGGAAATATCTCGTTCACGTTTCAAGCGATCCAAAAACTCTATGTTCATCCCGTAAATCTAAGTTGTGGGGTGTTTTGTGAATTTTGGGGTGATTTTTGGGTATATTTGAGAGGAGATAATTTTTCTAGAAGGATTGGTTAAATTAAGAGAAATAAGAAATATTGAAGAATTAGTGAAGTTTTAAAATAAGAATTTGTAGTTAATAATTAATAGACGGATACCAAGTTAGTCCACTAGCAACTTGGGGTGCTCTTGCGTGGGTATCAACTGTCTGTTAGTGTTCCAAAAATCATTTTCCTTCTTCTATCCCTTCTTAAAACCATTTCAAATTTCATTCAAATTTAGGTTAAGTCCCCCCTTAAATTTGAGGAGGGGGTTAATAACTTTCTTCCTCTGAAAAGGGGGGAGGGGTTATTAGATGGAGGGGGGGGCTGATCTGAGAGTGGGGGCCTAATAGAGGATTTACGGTATTATGCAGCAACTCTGAACGAACGTATGCTTACAAATTAATATGCAGCTATATAGGACGACTTGCGTAACCTATACTCTACAATCAATTAGAACCACACAACTAAAACTAAGTGTTAAACCTATAACACTAACACGCGTGAAAAGTTACAGTAAAAGTTATAAAGCAGATGTTTCTTCATTTCTCTTGCGATTTCCCAAGAGATAATCAAATAAACGCCTCCTGACATTTTTAGATATCAGTCCAATTGGTGAGCGATTATGCATCCCTTATTGTCTTAGGCCGGGATCTCATGTAGGCGTAAGCATATGGCATACCAATCCTCCCAGGGCCAAATAACAAACACACTGGTACTTTATCGCGTTATAAGCTCAATTTTCCCAGTACGTACCTTCCATTTCTCCAAAATTATATTCTCTGCTTTCTTCACTTTTTTCATCCTTACTTTCAACCATTCCTTGATAGGGAAAATAAAAAGTCAATCAGGCGTCACCCTTAAATACAAACTAGGACATTGTTGAATGGCAGTATGCCCTATGGGTGTCGACCTAGACTGTTCACAGTCCCCTATTTTTCCGTGTGATCGTCGAGATCGAGCGCGTCTTACCGTTAATGGCGGCCATCTTGATTTTTAGATGTACCCAGGGGGCGGGCGTCGGGGATTATAGCTCTAGGGGGTGGGGGGCGAGAAAAATAGAGGGACTGTACCAACATCACTGCGACTCGCGTTCATGGACTCGCTACTCCAGCAACGCAGCCATCTGATTGGTCATTAGACAATAGAGGTTAATCTGCGTTGACAACACGTTTGGCTGAAACTGACAAGCTGTTGACAAGTGGACAGTTCTAAAAATGGCTCTCGCGCACGGGGGATCAATTTCAGATGTATCGTTTTCATGCAGATTAACTGAGCGCCGTTGGAGGTTTAGTTTTGAAGGACAAACAAGAAGAAGCGTTGAAAAGTTTACTGGATGGCAAAGATGTGTTTGCTGTACTACCTACTGGCTTCGGGAAGAGCTTAATATATCAAAGCTTGTCATTGCAAAAGAACTGGAGGGCTGCGTCACTGATCCGTGTTGTTTAGTTATCGTCCCGCTTCGCAGCATCGTAGAAGAGCAAGTAAACTACAACGATTTTGGCATGACAGCTATAGATTTCGAGAAATCGAACGAAGCCTTAAAGGACATTAAAAGCAACAAATACAAATTAATCTATGCCTCCGCTGAGCAAGCTTTATCGAGCGAATTTCTCAATTTGCTAAAGGACGACTCCTCCGAGCTTAAGAAATCGTTGTCGCTGATCGTGGTGGACGAAAGTCACACTTTCCACGTAAGAGGTGTTTTCAGAATCCAATGCTGCCTTTATAAATTCGCATATGGTACTGGCATTCCGAATTTTCAGGGCACATTTTGCGCAAACACGGGAAGACTTCTTCGTATCTTGCGGGATTTCTACTCCGACATGCTTTCCAACCAGCTCGGCTAGGGGAGTGCTGCTAACTCCCGATTTCTGCGGGATTTTAAACAAATTCTCCGTGGAAACACGGTATCTGCCAGACGACTTAAAATCAACGTAATAAAGACGACAAGTATTGGAAATATCTGGCTTCTTAGCTGATGGTTTAACCGATTTTTTGGGTGTAGTGTTCACCGCCTCCATTGGAAAACGGTGATGTTTTTATCACGCAACATTCATGTATCATATGTACCTTTGTGTATTTTTATTTGGCATGTTTTTTTATCAGAGGCGGAGTTTGTTAATTAATGAATGTGGGCAGGGGTCAAATTCCTGTCACGCCCCCTGAACGCGAGTCGCAGTGAAGTTATTACAGTCCCTCTATTTTTCTCGCCTCCTCCCAAAGCGTCCCCCGCCCCCTAAGGGACGGACCATTAGAAAAGTGATGGAGGGGGGGGGGGGGGGGGGGATTTTCAGTTTTTAAGGAATTTTTTTTTTTTTTTTTTGCTCAGTGCTTGTGCAGGAATTTTTTTTTCGGTTGATACCCTCTGCACGAATTTTTTTGTTGTTGTTGTTTTCCAGAAAAAAAAAAAAACTTAAAATAAAGGATTTTTAAAAAAAGTTGTACTTTGTGGGCTTGGAATGATTACTGACCTTTAACCCTGAGACAATATCTAAAAATTACAGCATAATGGTCAAAACTAAACAAAAACAACGAAATTAGTGTCTAAATAGTATCTAGTGCTGGTAGTAAAATCAGCCTCATACTTAAAGGGAGAGTTTCACGGTTCGGCGCATGTGCGAGCGATAACGTAAGCGCTGTCAGGCCAATTGTTTTTGGACCAATTAGACGCGAGTACACAACACCGGCGGGATATGGCGGGCAAGTCTTACAACTTGCTGGCATAAAAATAAAACTGACCGGCCAGTGTTTCGGTCACGTTTCAGAAAGAAACAAAAAGGCTGTCCATGTAAAATACATGGGGATTTTTGCAGCGCCGCTTCGTGAATGTCCCATGACATTCAAGAAATGCCAGAACTTATGCGAACGTATACGGTTTTATTTTAGTACAATGTCGATATCTCGCGGCATCGACCTTTTGTTATTACGCGCGGTTCGAAAAGCCGAGAAGCTCCCTCAAACTTACGTACTTAAATCCAGTATTTCATCAGCATTCAGTGACAACCTTACTATAGTGTGTACGCTCGATAGCCTGATTTTATTAGACCAGCGAGAATGCGAAGAACGAGAAATCCGCAAGCTTCAAGAAGCGATGCGACCGTTTAGTAACAACAACACTGAGCGTCCTTCCGAGATGCTGGAATGCATTTGGGAAAACTCTGCCATGGTGGCAAATCAAAACTGCGTTTGCCATTCGCAATGACCATAAATTTATAGATAAATGAATACCTTACAATAGATTTTGTAGTTTGCCGCAAATCTTTTGGATTTTTTTCTACTGCCCGTTATTCGAGCCCGCTAATAGACGACTACAACTAACTCGCACATTTGATCTCATATTTATTTGCTTCGCGTCTCAGTGTTGTACAATTTCTTCCATCCAAAGCAAAACACTGATGTTTGCTGCTGTTTGTCCGTCGAATTCTCCGTTTTTGACAGTTGACTTCCATATGAACAAACAGTACGATTGAAATCTAGAAAATCCTCGCGAGTTCATCCAAAGCCAGTTGGTGACCTTTGCCATTTCCAGCGAAAGCAGATGTGCCGCGAAATCGTTGTCTATTTTAAACAGACTTATCTCTTTACCAATTTTCTACGTTTGGTGGACGTATCTTGTTAACCACACAGGATTTCTACATCCACGCCACTTTGTCCGCTTTAACTTCTGTGCTTCCAGAGAGTCCACAGAACGTCCCGTCGCCGGTCGGCCGCGACGTCTCCTTGCCGATCCATCGACAAAAATGTCGTTTTCGGATGCTAAAACACTTTTAACCTTACAAAAATCGAACTTATAATTACAACAGGAAACAAAGATTATAAAAAGTGAAGAACGAAGAGCGGATGATCCAATTTCGGGCGCGATTTCAACAGATTATTCCACCACAAGCTCGCATCGAATTTAGTGTCGACCCGTACAATTTATTTTTGAGCCGGTCTGCTCGCGCATGCGCTTTACCGTGAAACTCGGCCTTTAAATAAAAAGACTGATCATCATTTTAAAATAATTTAAACCAAATTTCATGTACTGTCTGTTTATTGATTGTTTACTTTTTAACACATTTTAATAATTTTAATAAGCCAGACAGTTGGAGTCGGTCCCGACGATGTGCGTCTTTAATAGAAAGGGTTCACCGTACTATATTCAAAGTAAATTTGTCCTACATCCTGATTTTTGCAGTAAAAGCTTTAAATATAAATTATTTTAAAACTATGTCGATTATTGACCGCCTTAATCCTTCAGTAAACAGCAAGTCATTCACAAGATACAAGGTACTTTCGATCACCAGATCACAAAGCACTTTGTGCGGTTTTAATTCGCCTACAGAGCACTTTGTGGTATTGACAATGAGCCACAGAGCATTTTGTGGTGAATAAAGTGAACACTTGCCCTTCAATCTTGTCGGGAAAGAAATAGGCGATGCTTACCGCTGGTTCAAACAAATCCGCAACAAATCTAGATGCTCCTACAAGCGTTTAACAGGACTTCTTGAAAATGACTCAGTTTTTTAAATTTTGTAACCATAAAGCACTCTGTGGCCCAACGAATAAAACTACAAAGCGCTTTATGGATAAGCAGATATCCTGGAAGCGTTTTACTGACAAAATCGTTTTTCTTCAAAACTAATTGACCTATTGCTCGTGATTATTGGGTTTGCTACCAGTTACAAACACAAAACAAAATACTGAGTTGTAGTAAGGGTAAATTCCAGCCATGACACAAAATGTGGGGTTGGTTTGTTGTTCATACAAAACAAACTTCCACAAAAAAATTTAGATTTTCAAAACATTAAAAAGGCCATTTTGGGGCATTCTGGAAGAAATTTTCTGTTATTAAAACACTAAAAGGTATTTTCTATAATAATTCCTTAATCTCCTTCTGCAAGAATTTTTTTTTTCTTCCGGCTCGGCTTGCAAGAATTTTTTTTCGGGCATTTTGGCTTGCACGAATTTTTTTTTTGTATTTTCTCCACCCCCCCCCCCCCCCCATCACTTTTCTAATGTCCGTCCGTAAGTAGATTTGATACTCTTCCCCAGGTTAGACTCGGTACGACTGAAAGTCAAGATGGCCGTCATTAACGGTAAGACGCGCTCGATCTCGACGATCACACGGAAAAATAGGGGACTGTGAACAGTCTAGTGTCGACCAAAAAGATATCTCTTACTACCTGGGTTCAAGGTCTGTACTGTAAGTTACGGACGGAGTTTTTTTCCATTGATCTATGGTCCAAGCGCGAAGGGCCATAAATCAACGGGAAAAAACAAGGAGCAGTAACTTACACTACGGACCTCGAACTCGGTTAGTAAGATGTTTATTATATCTCTGATGTTAATCGAGCGCGCGAGAAAGGAAACTTTCAAATTTAGCGGGCCGTACAGTAAAATAAGGCCCGATAAATTGACCAATTACACCGCGCGTACTAACTGAGAGATATAATAAATATATCTTATTCGATGGTTTTACATATAATACGCGCGGATATTTTGCGAGTTGCGTAGTATTTTTCCGAGCCCCGAAGGGGCGAGGAAAAATACAAGCAATGAGCAAAATGTCCGCGAGTATTATATGTAAAACCATCGAATAAGAGATTTATTATTCCACTACAAAAAGATTTTGTTATTTTGGCTTCTCTGTTTTGGTAACAGTTTTCAAATACACCCGACATCAACTGTCCATCGGTATATGGCGCGTACGAATGATGTAAACAACACAGAAAGCCAGTTAAATGTCTTTAATTTGATTAGATAAAATGAAAAGATAAATGACAAGTGATTGGCATGCTAAAAACTTGTTTTCGAGTCTGCATTGTTTCAAAAACTATTCTTCGTCCAGTCCGGACATTGTTGCTCCTTTTTTCTGCCTTTTCCGGCCGTATTCGCTCTGTTGTAAACCGGTCAAACCGGGACACTACAGTGTATTACGGTCTCATATTTTGCGCGTTCTCTTGACCTTATTTGGTGAAATGACATAATAGTGGAATAATAAAGTGGAGTAATTTACCCGCATTGCTCTTTACGAAACGTAACATTATATGGTAGGCTTCATATAATAAGGGGTGAATTAATGTTCGATATTTGGCTGAGGTGTTTAAACAAATAAACAAAAAAAGTTCTTACTTACAGGCCTGCTCAATAAAGTCAACATCTCCCTATGGGCCAAAGACCATTATACATGCAGGAATTATCGTTTAATGAAAATCATCTATCGCAATACAAGCTGTGCGTTTATGTTGATAATTCCAATAAGGTTGTGTGGCTAAAAGGGATGTCCAATTAAACTGGCACCAAAAGTGTACCTGCATTTTTTGGTGACTTGAGGTAGCTTTATTAGATAAAAGCAGCCTTACAGAGACCACATCGTCTCTCATTTCGTAATGTCTAAAGACCCAACTATAATATTTCTAGTATACTACTAGGTGAAACGTCTATTCTGTAAAACTCACGTGATTGTTGCAGGAAAAATTCTTGACAAGCTCTATACTCCTCTTCCTCAATGGTTGTCGTGAGTTTAACCTCGATTGGGCCAAACGCCTTCAATAATTCCTCTGTCACAAGAAATTTCTGAGCCATTTCATTTAGATGACCCGTTTCATAGTCTTCCCACAGTTCTTCAAGGATCTGCAGAGAACTGCATTGCACTGTGACTATCAGACTTCCTTCATGGCTTCCAACAACCAGCACATTGCGCACGTCTTCGAGATAACGTACATAGCCACTTCTCTCCTCTGGACGAGAATGGTCAAATGCCGTGAAGGAGTGAAGAGCAATAAAGTTGATTACTTCCTCTTTAGATGGAATGCGTTGATTTCCAATAGTTCCACTCTCAGAAACAGTTGTGATCATTGATGGTCTCCTAACTGAGGTATCAGGTACTGTTGCGCCTTGAATATCAACTTGGGATTGTTGTGAGGCTGCTGGACTGCCCTGATTTTTCACTTGTGCTACAGGTCTTGTGATGGTCTCGCAAACAAGCCGGAGATCAATATTAGCTGTGGAAAAAATTATTCTAGTTGCATGTGCATCTGATGAAAAATAAACTTATAAACTGGCAATTAAACATTGCTTATGAGTTGGAGCATTTCACGATAGAGTATTCCAATCACTGGGTCCTATGTATTGTTACCAGCCGCCCATCCCCCCTTCACTGTCAAGCGTAGCACCATTACTGGCTATTCTCTTCGCAACACTGAAGATAAACTTGCTGTCCCCCTTCCCTGAACCAATTTTCTTAAGAACAGTTTCAGGTATAGTGGTGCGGTGTTATGTAACAGTTTGCCAACTCACTTACGGCAGGCAGAATTCCTAGCATCTTTCCATCCTGGCTGCAGCGGCTTCTTTTAATGTAATTGCTTAACAAAACACGGCTCTCATGTAAAGCAGTTTATTTAATTTATTGTAGGTTTAGATTGTTTAGATTACGAATTTTGTAACTAGTTTTTTTTGATAATTAGTACCTAGTCTAACTGATGAGAATACCGTGGATAAATAAAGTTATTTGACGTTGACTTTGACTTTGACTGGGTCTACTGCTTGATACACAATCCTTAGTAAAAAGTCAGATAAAGTTTAAAACTCGCAAAGAAGAGTTTCTTTTTCAGAGGATATAGTTTGTTCGTTTTAATTTTTTTGTTTGTTTGTTCGTTTGTTTGTCTAAATACTATCAGTGACTACATCGGAGAAGCCATTTATAACTTCTAAGTACACGAAACCTTAGAAAACAGCATATCTTAAAACACTGTGTTTGGAAATCCAGTTTCAAATTATTTGCAAATGAATTTGCGAATAATTTGAAAATGTTGCTTGAGGGCAGATCTGTCAATAAACCAGAGCTGAGCAGATTTCGAATGCAGGACAACACGCAAGAGGCCTGTTGGTACAGCTTCAAAACGATAACCCGCTTCACACAATTAATCTTCAATGTAGGTGCGTGTCCGCTTGATCCGGACAATAACTGCTGTCATTTGGCTGATTAAAGCAGATTTATACACTTTAAATTCAATAAGGAAAACCTATTTAGAAAGCCGATTTATGAGAATTTCAAAAAGAATAACCGAGCCTAGAAATTCCTTAAAATAACCCAGATAGCACTCAGACTTGTTGGGAAACAGTAAAACACGATTTTTGAGGGTGAGAGGCCAGCAGGTTTTACAAAGCGACGTGATTGTGCTTGGAATGGAGGATACGGATGAATTCGTTTCGTCTAGATGACACAGAACACCCACCACAAGACTTGTGAAAAACACTTTCATTCTTGAACACATATATCTGAGCTGATTTTCCAGAAGGTGGCTACAGAAATTGACGTTTTTGTTACCTTTTCTTAAGATATTTATTTATTATTATTATTATTTTTTTTAGCGTTTCCTATTGAATTTCACATCAGTAACTTAATAGATTACAATGGTCATTAGCAAATATTTATAAAACCAAAATATTTTTCTCCTACCCCCCCCCCCCCCTCCCTCCCTGATTTGCTAACCTAGCCCCAACTCTCTCTCAAACGTCTTCTAACCGCGCAACGATTTGGCTTTGAATTCGGCGTGCGCTCTGAGATCAGAACTAAGTCATTAGACCTAGCGTTTCGTTTGGCTTCGTGAAGCAAAGTTTTCCTGAGGCCATCATTAAGTCTAGTGAGGGAAAAAGTCTTACAAGTGCAGCGTCCTGCCTCGTCTAATATGCTCCCTATTTAACTGTTACTCGGGCGTGAACTATGAAGGATAGCATGTTGTGTGCTTTGCTTGAGGAGGTGACAGTCTTTGGCTTTAAAAAGTAGGTCTTAGGGATGATTTCTATTCGGGCAACGAAAAGGGCGCTAACCCTTCCCTTTTCAAATGTTGATTTCAACATCCGGGACTTAAGCTGATATGGAAAACACTAGCAAGAATGGGCAAGGATTTTCTCTTCAAGAAGCGTGAGTTTGAAAAGCTATTCTATTATTTTTCGCCGTTATAACTGTAACGTTGTTAGGCTAGTCATCGATTAGTCGAGAAGTGCGATTTTGGTCGGATTTTCGGACTCAATGTCATAAATAATTTCCAGATGTTCGATCGGCGTGATTCTCATTATGTCTTGAATTTATAATTAAGACGGAAAATCAATTTAAAACGCTGTCTTGCCCCGCTTAAGCCGATTCTTTTGTGGAAGGCCAGTCTTGAGCGCTTAAAGACCGGGTTTTGGTTGAGATTTAAGATGCGTTGGCGCCGTTCAGTAGTAATTGCCAAGTTCGATCGGCGTGATTCTCATTATGTCTTGAATTTATAATTAAGACGGAAAATCAATTTAAAACGCTGTCTTGCCCCGCTTAAGCCGATTCTTTTGTGGAAGGCCAGTCTTGAGCGCTTAAAGACCGGGTTTTGGTTGAGATTTAAGATGCGTTGGCGCCGTTCAGTAGTAATTGCCAAATGTCACACTTGTTTAGTCGGATCACAGGTCATGTCTCATTTCACTCAGGTGTCAATTGCAATGTCACGTCTAATTCCAAAGAAAAGCCCTTCTTTTCTCTTGCATAGTATTTCCTGACCTTACTTTCTTTTGATGAACCGTAACGGGAGTATTGTTAATGACTAGCATATTCCTTCAGCTTAGAAAGTCTCAAAATGTGCTCAATCTCTGTAGCCACCTTTTTTGAAAATTAGCTCAGATATACTTACAAACAAAGACTAACACCCGAAACTAAGGGAGTTGGCTGAGAAATTTATGAACTCAAGTTAGAGTTCTTCTGCTAGGCAGGTCGATCTGATATATTTATATATTGTATGTATTAAACCCATTTTAAAACCACTGGTGATTCTTGCAATTTGCTTGGCACTCGACAGTGCGATTTAGTCACGAATCGCCTTTTTTTCTTTTGTTAAGGGCCCATTAAAGTATCTTTTGATGCCGTTGCTAGGGAAAAATCAATTTGCTATAACTCTGCATGTGTATGTTTTAATTGGACCAAATTTGGGCAATACCCATAGGGGGCGAATATGGTCCAGTTCATGACGTCATCGGACCAGGTTTAATGTCACGTGACCAGAAACAGAAAAATGCATTTTAACTAAATGGCTTGAACCTTTTTTCCGCATTTTCTGTACAATAACAATTCAAAAGCCGTTTTGAAGAAATTTAAGCATGCGTTTTGGTTTATAATGAAAATTAAAAAAATTAGAATGGAAATTGTGCTTCTTTGACCACTCTTTTGCGCATATTTTTTTTGTTTTTCATTTTGTCGCAAAACCCATGCTTGAATTCCGAGAAAATATGATGTTTTTTCGAATTGTTTTAAAAGCCAGCAACTACAATTATTTCTCGAGGAGAAAAGTTCTTTTTTCGCGGCACCGGAAGTGGTGAGCGAATTTTCAGCGGCCTGGTGCCTAAGCATTGTTGGCCAGGCTGCTCCACCGCTTGTCCCTTCCCAGTTAGCACCGTGGCCGCGCTTTGTTCGGTGTGAGTACGCAATAATTTTGCCAGTCTTCGCATCGTGGACGGTAGCTGAGCTGTTATTCGAATAGTGGCCGCGAGTCAGATAAAAGCCGCCGAACTGGATGTGCAATGATGACTTATCTCCACTTCGAACTGCTTCAGTTCTTGCTTCTTGCACGCTCCAGTCGGCGATCCTTTTTACGAACGGTGCAATCCATTCAATAATATGGATTCACTGAGTGGAACTGACGTGATCCAGACTGAGAGTCCCGAGAATCTTGTGGTAATCTTTGAAATATTGCCCATTGACAAGGGATGAAAGAGCAACGAGATTACGTATTGCAGATCTTTGACAAGTTGTGGCTTTAACGACAGGAATGCTGCTCTTCAAGTTGACTTTTTCCCCAAAATCGACTACACTCGAACTTGAACTCTTCAACTGTGTTTTGTTTTACCGAACAAAATTCGAATTCAGTTTCTTTTTCACAGTCACAGTGTTGTAGATTACTTAAATTACTGTTAACTAGGTTCTCAAGCGAGGTTGATGTTGTAAGGATCGGAAAAGTTGTCCATCACAAGTTTCGAGCTCACCATCATCAGTCAGGTTTACTATCGAGTGGTTATTATTTTTGATGTAAGAATGAAATTTGTGAGCTAGAGCTGCTTTCAAGGATAATTTACAAGCCTCCTTGCTCACCGTCTGCTGCTCCATGTTGTCTTGGGAGAGTGGTTGCAATTTAGTGGCCTCAATAGCTTCGTTTATTTGTGTTATAAGTTATCTAAACAGTGGAGTTTCTCAGGTTTGGAAGGGCAGTTCACGGACACAGGGTCGCACAGTTTTATCGCAAAAGACGTCATGGAGTTTCGGAGCAGTCAAAAAGGCCGCGGACACAGAGTTTTCTTTGAAGTTTGCAGGTGATGATAGCGCAATACTAATTTCAGCTTGTGTCTCCGCATCTTTGAGATTTCGATTCCCAACCCGACACTGGAAATCTTATACTGTCACCTCTTAGAGATTTTCCCATCGACATGCAGCCATCGCTGCGGCTTTCTGTTTACGTCCTTACGTGGACGACATTTTCAAGCAAAACACTCAAGTTTCAAAAATAGAGGTACGACTCACATGTTGTAACCGTAAAGCAGAAAATTAATCAATAAAAATGTAAACGAAAAGTTTTTCTTGTGTTTGTTGCAACGAAGTAAAAAAAAAGGTACCGGCGACTTGAATCGGCGACGCCCAAAAAAGCGCGCGAAAAAATTTTGGCTGACCGGAAGTGAAATTGCACTTGGGTAGCAACCGTGTAGCTTAGTAACGAGATACTTCAATGGGCCCTTAAATCGCTTCCTTTAGCCCATCAAAATGAAAATGAAATAATAATGACCAATCACATTTCATGACTTACATCCACTAGCCAATCAGATTGCAGAAAAATATAAGGAAAAAAGTCATTTTTTGGGAGGGGAGGGGGATAGGGGGTTGCAATTTCTGACATTGGCTATTCTATTTCCATTCTTTATCGTTGAAGTTTGCATGTTAGCCGCGCGAGTACTTAGCGAAGTGGATAAATAAATATAAATATTGACAAAAAAAAAAAACTTGTGTGTGATTTCAAAATATGGATGTCATAAAGTGGTAATTGAACTTCGTGTCGTGCAATTTTGGTCTGAAATCATACTTGTGATTGTGCATGATTTAAGACAAGAACACGAAGTTCAATTACCATTATTAAAAACTGTTTGGTTTCATTCAAGAATCAATTTAAATTAAAAAGTTAATTTTAACCGTTTAACAAAATGATAAGAAACAGAGTACATTCCCATGGCTATTACATTGATTTGTCCTGCGATTTTTGAAAATTGCTGAATAACCAGTCTTAAGCCCGCCGCACACGTGTGGAAAGAGCTGAGCAAAATGCCTCGCGAGGCATTTTGCTCAGCTCTTTCCTCACGTGTGCGGCGGGCTTTAGGAAGACATTTATCTTACTTTTCCAGTAATTTAAAAAAACTTACTTGGATTATAGTGCGGCCATCCTTGGAAAATGACAGGATCTTTCAAAATCTTAGCTGCAACGGAAGCCGCCATGATGCTTGAAAAAGACTTCCATTCATCACTTGAAGGCTGCTCACTGGCATCGCCATAACTGGCAACGCCTTTCACTATCATCCATTCAACCTTATGATCATAGGCTGCTGCATAAAGACCTAAAATGAGATGACAAGATGTTAAGGTACCTTTCTTTCGATCAAACGGCACTCGTCCAAATGTCCCTTAGAGCCTTTCGGCATGCATCCTCCTTGTTGACCAGACGTCTTAAATTAATACCATAATTCAAATCTAACAAGTGGACTGAACAGAGCTCAAAAAGGTATTACGTTTGAAATGTTTCTGATTTGTTGTCAAGCCTATTAGGAAAACTGGTCCCTTCTTAACTGCAGACAAGCACTTTCATATAGCTTTCGTGCTTGGGAATTGTTGTTGTAGCCCAATCTATTTGCTAAATGAGCCAACCCAAATCAGCTAAACCGAAACTAAAAGATAAAAACAAAGGGAAAATGAGAGAAAAGGAAGAGAGAAAAATCGCCTTTTCCTTTTGGAATCGAACCCACGACTAAGCCCTTGGAGAAATTCATTCAGTGCCGTTTACAATAAGGCTAATCTGTATGTATGACCGAATCTTTTACCTTCACCCTCCGTTTCTACGGCGATTGCTTCAGGGAATTGTTGGATAATATCTTCATGTCGCCACCCAAAACTGGCTGCTAGTGGTACGCTAAGGACATCCCCTTCGCAGTGTACTTTTACCTCTCGTTCTTCTGGGTTTTCCAACGGAGCAATCCAACCGTCAGCTACATGTCTAGTGATATTACCAATACGTCTGCTAACAGGCGTTTTAAATTCCGTTGTTGTTACCTTGGAAGATACAACGACGTCACCTAATTGGGTTTTTTCACAATTTAACCCACTGCAGGATCCGACAGAAAACACCGCTTTGGGCTGCAGGACCCCGAATGCATTTTTGACCACGTTCAAAGACCCACCTGGAGCTGAAGAGCCTTTGGAGCATTTTATCAGGGCAATCTTCAGCTTTTCCTGGTGGCCACCATTTACGGTTCCAAAGTATACGTAGCCAATCTCTTCACAGTAACTCTTGATAGGATTAATCAGATAAGAAAAACAACTTAAGAACTCGTGATCCTCCACAGTTAACAAAAGAACATCAATAGGTAGTTGAAAATCGCTCCAAGGAGAAGTGATGTTGGGAAGACCACTTGGCTTTGGAGGCTGAATGCTGAGTCTAGGGGGGTTGTCACTGCACTGTATGGAATTTCGTTGCTTATCCTGTTCAGTATCTATCCCTAAAAAGGAAATAAACCAAGCAGCTTTAAAAGATCTTTGTTTCGTCGGTCAAGTTTTATTGTTGTTTGAAAAGTAACTCCATTCCACAGAAAAATGATTCAGAATCATTAACATGTATAAGATTTCATATTTGAACAAGTCTGCACCTAACAAGAACCTCTTTCTACCAGAAAAAGTAAGTTCAAAAACTACAGACATTGCAAACTCACTTGCATTTATACGACTTCGATCATTTTTGGAAGTCGGGTGCACATTAAGTAATTGCCGTTGTCAAGAAAATTCATTGATTTGTTAATTAATGAGCAATTGTCAATAGCCTGAAATCAAATCATTTTTGAGATCTGTGGCTGAGAAGAAAAGAGAAGAATATTTGCAGGAATGATTTCAGGTCTGAAATAGTTAAGAGCCCTTTCCATCTAGCCAAAATTTTCGGTGATTAATTTCGGAACTTACCATGTCAAATAGAAATGCTTTTTTCCCAGTCCTTCTAAACTTTTAATCTCCTTGGTAAACCAGACCCGGCAATTGGTTGATCAAATAAAATCAACCGCTGGACTCGTGGCTGTGCAATGATGGCGCAAAAAATGACCAAAAAATAAGTTGTCAAAAATCGTAATTTATGTTCCAACCGTTTGGAACGTAAAGATAAAATACTTCCAATGGTCATCCGTTTGGTCCGGAAAATTTCCGTTTGATCAGAGCGTATATAACATTACATTTCAACCGAAGTAACCGAACATTAATTTAATCATTAATCATTATTAATTAATTATTATTAATCATTCATTAATTTTTCTGCAAGTACAATAACCACATGCTCTAGTTGTCTTTCTTGTTGTATGCTGAACGTTTCCTTCTGTTCCCCGTACATACCCTCCATTTCTTCATAACCATCCTTTGGTGTTTCTTTAATTTTCTTGCGCTTCATCTGTAGCAGAGTTCCTTGGCGAGAGAATTGAAAAAAAAATTACATTAGACGATTTCCTTTAACTGGACGATATTGGAGGAAAAATCGTTCTTTGTTCTTCAAGTAGGTAGCTTGTTTCTCATTGTCATTAACTGCCCTTGAGCCATACTAAGACCTTTTTTTTCATTTAGTTTTTTTCATTTTGTTCCTCTTAGGCCGGGGATCGGGCCTGAAGGGAGGTGGGGGCAGGAACAATATGGCGGATCTTCTATAACTCCGAGAATGAGAGCTTTAATATACAGCTATTTCAATTAACGTTGTCGGATTAAAATCAAGCTAAAAGACAAGACCGCAATGTTTTGTGGGATTATTTTTTATGAATAATTTTATCAAAATCATCCCTGCACGTGCAGGTCATTGTACTGCTAATTACAACCTATTGTTTTCTCCAGGCATGACTGATTTTGACGAATTTATTCATCGAAATCCCACGTAAACTTTCGGTCTTGTCTTTTAGCTTCATGCTTTGAACCGACAACGTTAGTTGAAATGACTGTAAACGATAACAGCGAACGTTGGGAAGGGTAGATAGTACGCCCAAAGATGTTTCTTCTGAGGTCTACATAACAAGTGGCAATATTTCCAGTGCGTACCTTTTATTTCTCCAAATTCATCTTCATTGTCCTTCATTGGTTTCTTTCGTTTAACCTCTACCATTCCTTTGACAGACAAATCAAAAAAGTTAATAGGGATATTTCATTCATAATGGACCGTAATATGTAACTGGTGATGACAGTATGTTATTTCTATTGGTGTAGACCATTGATATCTTCTGTTAATTCCTTTCGGCATTGTCCCATCTCCTCTAAATATCTATGCATTTTAGCAGGCTACGAGAAAGACTAATTTTTCTGTTATTAAAATGCAGATCACGAACTGAAGGCATATCAAAAAGCCCAGTGCACACTGAAATGATGATTTGCTAGCATGCAGATCATCTTGGAAAAGTAAAACAAAAGTTATGCAAAACAGACGTCGCCATTCCGCTCATAAATTCGCCATTTGTAATTGCAGTGCTCCTTTCTTTCCGCGACAAATAAAAATCGGAAAAGAGAAATAAAATTCTAACTGTGCACATTCATCACATAAACCCTTTGAGAACAGCCCTATCTTAAAATGTAATTGAACCATCTTAATTTTTCTTTATTATTGTAGTTTGAAAACATGTTCGTTCATTGTCAATATTTCTTTTGGATCCTTTACACGTTTTTCTTTTCTTTTATGTCTTAACTTTCAGTTATTTCTACTTTCCTTGCACCTTACAAGCTTATTGTCAGTGTTGAAAACAAGTTTTCTTGCAAGCAACTGTTACTGACGATGGATAAGGTTTCATCCAAAACGTGCTCTGCCGTTTAGAAAGTATGAAGTCTCCAAAATGTTATGCTGCTTAGTGAATTCAGATGAAGCAACCTTTGTGAAAGCAACTTACATACCGTACCAACAGATGTATTCACAAAAAGCAATTTGTTATTTACCTTGTAATTTTACGTGTGTACTACATGTGCATATATAATAATACTATGAAAATTGTATTCATACTTTCCATCTCTTCACGTTTATCTTTGATGTTGTCGTCGTCTCTCTTCCATTTCTTTAACAAATCTTGGTAGTGCTCTAAAAATTCAGGATCCATGCTCTCAGTCTTGAGCCGATTGATAGTTTTCCAATAAATAGCCCCAGCTCCCAGATCTACCAGTGCATTACTGATATCTCGCCACATGGTGCTAAATGTTGAGTCATCCACAAAACCTTGTCTAGCATTAAGTTTGTAGATCTTGTTTCTGTAATATATGACCCTGCATATGTTTGCTGCAATACCCGTATCTTCAGCTGGTGGAAGATTGTCCCAACCTGTCGACGGAGGATTCAAGCTACAAATATTTTTCAGCAGCAATATCAGAAGCAGCATGTCAAAGCCTCCTGATGATAGAGACGAAGGAATTATGGGGTACAGCTTTCTCCATTGTGCGGTACTTAGTACTCTTTCCTGCTTTAGAGATTGAAGTATAGGACGTGCTGGAGGACGCATCAAAACATCATGAAGATCGGTTGGAGGGTGTATTTTGTCAAAGGTATCCCTGAGAGCCTGCGATCCCACTTCCACCAGAAGACGGCACAAACAGGCGTAATTGTTTGTTTCCATGGCGGATGGAGAAGTCGGCCAAGCGGAAGCCATGAAATGGCGACAAGATTATCAGACCTATCAAAATGGAAACCATGATTAGATCAAAACAAGCAAAACCAAAAAACAGTTACGCATTACTATTTAGGTCAGCAGAGCAGCCAAATCTGTAAACGCCAGAAAACCTGTTTATATAACTTCTAAATTTTTGTCAATCTTAAGATAATTTTTCAAAACACTCACTCGATCAAATCTTTCTTTCCTTACAAGGACCGCCTGAATCGTTCCCAACAATATAGAATCATTTACAAAGCCGGTTGCTGGGACTGCAATGATTTTTATATGGGCATAACAAAACGACTTCATGTCAGGAAAATGGAACACTTCAATGCTCTCGATAAAAATGGCAGCCCGTCGGCCATTGCTGACCATGTCAAAATTACTGGACACAATATCAAGTGGGATCATTTTGATATTTTAGCATCGGACATAAGTGATTATCACTGTAAAATCAAGGAAACTTTGTTTATTCAAGAACTAAAATGAGCTTTTAATGTCAACGTTGGCAGTGAGAAGCTGGTGCTTTATTAATTAGCTGTAGCTTTTTATAGATTAATTGTCAAATCGCGGTTCCAGACCCCCTTTTCACTATTATATATATATAGTCGTAACAAATTTTCACGGCCACTTTTGAAAATATATGTTGCGTAGTATACGAAACGCCAAGTTATATAAAATGCGCAAGTTTATTACGTTTATCACCGCTGTTTGTATTTTATTTTTGCCTTGATTTTTTGTAGTGAAAAATGTTGTCTACAAGATAATATAGCCTGATTATCTGACGGTCCAGGTCACTCCCGAACACACATTCTCCCTTCCCCGTCTGATGGACTTCGTGTGAGGATAGCTCCTGACGTCATTGCGTCTTTTTTCTCTTCACCAATAATGCAATACTATTTTCTCAGATATCAGGTCCCAGTTGTTCAAAGAGCGGACAACTTTATCCAGCGGATAAAATGTATTGGTTGGAGTACATTTTATTAGCTGGATAGAGTTATCCGTTTTTTGAACAACTAGGTTCGGGAATTTAAGGAATATAAATTACACGAAATCAAAACGGCGGGAGACGTGAAGGGATCCCAGGGTCCTGTTGAGAAAACTTGTCACGTGTTTTGTGTGGATAAATTTTTTCCCCGAACAGAAAAAGGCTCTTAAAGCTTTCATTTCCAGGGAACATGTTTTACTAACCTTGCCAACGGGATTTGCAAAGTCATTGGTGCTTCAGATGGCTCCCTAAGTTCACGCGGAACTCTTGAATTTTAATCGTTAAATCGAAGTTTAATCGCGGATGTACTGTGAATCTAATAATGCAGTTTTATTTTGCTGCGGTAGTCGTTCCAAATACAGCTACTGAATTTTTTTCAAACCACACTTCTACTTCATAACCAACGATCAGACATGCTCTTTAATTTAATTTCTCAGGCTTGTATTTTCTAATCCTCGATCTCTTGTTTAGTCGTTATTGTAGAGCCGCGCTTAAAAAATTGGCACGAAAAGAGGGCGCGCTTTTCAGTTAATTATTTCTGGAAGTCTTTCCGCACAGATCGTATTTTGCATAATTATGCCATTCCACACGTCAATTGTCACACGCCAATCCGAAACTTATTTGTCATTAGTAAACAAGATGCCTATACTGGTATTTACGCGAGATGCATTTATTCCAACTGTATGCTTCGCAGATTTATAAAACTATCCTTGCTAATGGAATAGTTTGAGTCACGACGATCGCATTACGTTGTTTCCCTTGTGTTACGCGACTCAGACTTTCACCGGAAATTTCTGAAATGCCATTACTATAACGTAAGCTTCTCAATGACCCCTTTTCAGTCTCGCATCGTGGTCTAAGACTGTCAAACAAAGCACGATTCCTTCGCCAGGAATTCTCCAATTTCCACCGTTTTAAAGGTCGAGTGCTTCTTAGAAGTTATTCTTTCGATTTACGGTTTCAAAATTGTTTATTTTCCGTTTGAAAACGGCACACTTGAGTCCACAACATGTTAACAATATGGCGCCACCAATTTAATCCAAGATTAATGAATAAATCAAATGATGCTTTGACGTCACACAGGTAGGGGTGAGTGGGTCCCCTCTCTCGCGATATACGCGACAAGAATGGATTTTGATTGGCCTGCTTTTGTTGAAGACAATCAGAACAATACATCCCGAGTAGGAGAGGGGAGAGTTTAATGAACAAGATGCCTGCTATACTGGCATTACGCGTGATGCTGTGGCTGATTCATTTATTCCAATTGTATGTTTCGCAGATTTATAAAACAATCCTTGCTAATGGAATAGTTTGAGTCACGAAGATCGCGTTACGTTGTTTCCCTTGTGTTACGCGACTCAGACTATCAGCGAAATTTGCGAAATTCCATTACGATAACGTAAGCTTCTCAATGACCTCTTTTCAGTCTCGCGTCGTGGTCTAAGACTGTCAA